>NW_015165249.1:642018-710628 GCF_001447785.1 Gekko japonicus
GCTTGACGTCAGTTCACGCGCGCACACACACACACACACACACACACACACACATGCACACACACACAATGCCGATGACTCACCAATGCAAACCACTCTGTGTGCTGATCTGAAACTGTGAGGATACATTCTCTTTCCTCTGCTAGAGTCCTCTCACTTCTATTGCAGTTTAAATCTGGCCCCTCCTCCAAGGCTCTCAGGGTGGTAGTTCTCCCCTCCTTCTTTTTGCCCTTACAACAACCCTGTAAGGTAGGTTAGGCTGAGGACCTAACAATACGTTACATTATCCTCACGTTCTCCCTTGTTCTACCACAAGGACTTTCAATTGGACAGGCCTTAAGAGTTCCCTGCTAGGATCTCATTTCCTGTGCAGACACAAGCCTGATTCAGACTGGGTCCATGGTGCTCAAAGAGAGGGGCTTCAACTTCCCCTCATGCCATTTTCCTACCTGGAAATGGCCCTGGGGAGGCACTATTTGTGCTGTGGGGGAAGCTTAACATGTACCGAGAGCTTCCTGCAAGTTTCCCAGTGGGGCAAAGACTGCCTCCCCAGGGCCTCCAGGTGGGGCAAACTTGCCTCCAAAGTCCCCATCTAAACTGGGCTTGCCTGCACTTTGAAGCTGAGATTCCAGCCTGGATCTCGTATAGCTCGTCTGAGTCCTCATGTAGGACCTGGGGAAGACAGGAAGACAATATAACGAGAATCAGAGAGCTTCATAGCAGAGTGGGGATTTGAACCTGTGACTTTGAGTCTGCAACCCTAACCACTGCACTGCACTGCTCCCTGGATCAATGTTGGAGCTTTTGATGAGAGCTATCCAAGCATCGTTTGGTCTCTGAGAGCCTAGAACATCCCCTAAGAAGAAGCAACCTGACTGCGATCCGTCACTGTTCCACCGTTCCACCATTTGGAACACATGGGCACTCCATGAAATTGCTGAGCAGTTGGGTTAGAACAGATAAAAGGAAGTACTTCTTCACCCAAAGAGGGATTAACGCATGGAATTCACTGCCACAGGAGGTGGTGGCGGCTACAAGCATGGACGGCTTCAAGAGGGAACTGGATAAACATATGGAGCAGAGGTCCATCAGTGGCTATGAGCCACAAGGTAGAGATAGGAACTCACAGGCTGGGGCAGGTGATGCTCTGTGTTCTTGGTGCTGGGGGGGGCAAGAGTGGGAGGGCTCCTAGTGTCCTGGCCCCACTGCTGGACCTCCTGATGGCACCTGGTATTTGTGGCTGCTGTGTGACAGAGTATTGGACTAGATGGGCCATTGGCTTCTCTTCTGTTCTTATTCACTTGGTTTAGTCACCTTGGGGGATTTCACCAGGCCTTTTTTCATTTCTTCTGAACGTTTTCTACCTGCCCACTGCCTGGAAGATCTCTCTGCTGCCACCCTTCCGGTCTGTGACATTCTCTGTTCTGTTTTCATCAGCCTGGAGCTGCGTTTCCCATCTCTCATTCCAAGCACTTGGCTTGCTGGGTCTGACTGCATTTGTACTACCTTTTAAAAAAACCAAAAACCCTTCATTTTTTAAGACACCCTTTCAGTTTCATCTTGACATTCAGGTTGCTTGGATATGGTGAGCTGAAGTGCAGAATACCAATCAGATGGAGCAGCGTGTAGGTTTTATAAAATGAGCGTCTGGCTTCCAGGCCATGTTCTTAAAGGACAACATAAAAGAGCTTTTTGTGGTAGGGGGTAGTGTGGCGGTGTTCTTTGCTGCTCATCATGACTTCGGGAAATGCAAGAGTTCCTGTTGAAAACACGCATGGACTCTCCTCTGTAACTCTTTCTGTTTGCAAAAGACGATGACCCTTAACACGGTGACTAGGGCTTCATTTGAAGCGAGGCAGGAGTCCAAAATTGACCAATTTTCCTCTTTTTATAGAACTACAAAAAGCATTGCTTTGCATTACTGAAATAATTCTTTGTTTCTGGCTCATTTCCCCCCCCCCCCCCCCCCCCCCCATCTGTCTTGCTTTGCACTGCAAGGAAAAGGCGAGTGTACTTTTTATTTAGATGACCTTGCAGGGGAACAGCAACTTCCGTTTAGGATTCCAAGACTGCCACCTGGTGGCCATCCTTGGTATGCAACCTTTACCTGGCCTCAGCTTCACAGCCGTAAAGAATCTGAGGAAGTGAGCCCATGAGTCAGAAAAGCCCATGCTGGAATAAATGTTATGTTCCCTCTAAACTGTGGAGTCTTGTGAGCAAAAATTCTATTTTGTGAGCTACTGGCATTAAAGTTGTGAGCAAGCCGTTTGGCTACTGCATAAATCAATTTGCTCTGGAGCCCTCCTCCCTGAGCTAAGACAAAAATGTGTGAGCCAGAGACTAAAAAACTGTGAGCTAGCTCACACTAACTCAGCTTAGAGGGAACACTGGTTATCAGTCTTCAAAGTGTCACTGGACATCTATTTTATTTTGCTACAGTGGACTAACACAGCTACCCCTCTGGAACAGTGACAGATTGCAGTCAGATTGCTTCTTTTTAGGGGATGTTCCAAGCTCTCAGAGACCAGCATGTAGCTTTCGCCTGGAGGTTTGCTAATATTTATACTTGCAAACTGTTCCATTTGTGGAAGCAGAAACAAGGCCGTGTTTGCAGTTTAGGAGACTGCAAGTGAGCAGTGCTTCAGGTAGATATGAGGATACTCTGATCAAGGCTAGATTGAGGATCAGGGAAATAAAGTTGTTTTTTGAATTTTTCACCCCTGATGTAAATCCAGACTGCAAATCTGAATCCCCCCCCCCCACTTTGACTTTGTTTCTTCCTTGTGTGAACTGCACACGTAATTCTTTTATTTTCACACAATTTCTTTTCATTTCCTGGCCCGGAAACTTTCCTGTAAAATGTATACATTCTTCCAACATTATTTGTGTTTGTAAAGAGACATTTATGAGACGCATGAATTATGCATATTTGACATATAAATATATACACATGAGTTTGTGTAGGTGTGTGTCATCAAGTTGCAAGAGACTCGAGCAAGGGGCTTTGGAGTTTAGGAGGTTTGCCATTGTCTTCCCTGGTGGTCCACCCCATCCACGTGCTGACCCTGGTTCGCTTCTGAGATCTCACAAGACTGGACTATACCATGCTGCCTTCCCTCCATGGCTACTAGTTCGGTTATCTTTAAAAGGGGGGGTAGATAGGTTCATTGAGGACAAATCCACCAATGGCTATTAGCCACAGTTAGTAAATGGAACCTCCATGTTCAGAGACAGTAACCCTCCAAGCAGAGCCGGCCCGAGGTGTTTCTGCACCCTAGGTGAGGCTAGCTTGTGGCACCCGCGCCCCCTCAGCGCAAATGCCAACCTCCCAGTGGGGCCTGGAGACCTCCCAGAAACACGCCCAGGAGGGGGGGCGCCGGGTGCCACAAGCTAGCCTCGCCCCTTCCTTGGTCGGGCCCAGCCAGGCAGCTTCCTCCAGGGAAGGGAATCACGCTGGCTGGGTCAGAGGGCGGCGGTGAATTAGCGGCTTTGGGCAGGGACGGTTGGGGCTTTTGGTGGGGGGGAGGGCGGCAGGGCAGTTGGCGCCCTGTTCGGAGCTCCGCCCTAGGCCGGAGACTAGCTGGCCTAGTGATAGAGCCAGCCCAGCTCCCTCTCATGATCTGCAAAAGTTCGCAGAATCCACATTGCTGTCAGATGACCATCCAGCCTCTGTTTGAAAACCTTCAAAGGAGAATCCACCATCTCCCAAGGAAGCCTGTTCCAAGGAGAAAGAGGCGGCGGTGGTGGCGGTCAGGGAGATGCAGGGCTTTTGGCGGGGGCTTTGGTGGCTTTGGTGGGGGGGCGGGTCCAGCTTGGCACCCTAAGGTCCAGCCCACGCTCTAGGTGAATGCCTAGTTCGCCTAGCGGGTGAGCCAGCCCTGCCTCTAAGTAGCAATGATCGGAGTGGTGACAACAGAAGAGAGTCTTTGACCTCCATATCTAGCTTTTAGACCTTCTGTGTGCATCTGGTTTGACCACTGTGTGAGGCAGGATGCTGAACTAGATCTACCATGGGCACTATGTATTATATAAATAGCATATAAAAACAGTATAATATATGCACACAACCAATGTTCCCTCTAAGCTGTGGAGTCTTGTGAGCAAAAATTCTACTTTGTAAGCTACTGGCATTAAAGTTGTGAGCGAGCTACTTGGCTACTTGGCATAAATTAGTTTGCTCTGGAGCCATCCTTCCTGAGCTAAGACCAGGGGTCATTTCCTGCAGGAGCGCACAGGAGCGGAGCTATGGTAGTAAAGAGCCCAGGGGGCGGGCACATGCAACAAGCCCCACCCCCTGCTCCCAGCAGCTCCAGGCCACGAAGAGCAAGAAGCCTCTTTCTTTCCCTCTTTTACTCCTCCTTTCTTTCTTTTTCTTTCCTTTCCTTCTTTCCCTTTCCCTCCTTATTTCCTTCTCTCCCTCTTTCTTTCCCTCCTTTCCTTCTCTTTTCCCTCTCTTTCCTTCCTTCCTGCACAGATCTGCACGTCCCCCCCCCATAGCTAGCAATCCAAAACAGTCCAGTGGCACCTTTAAGGCCAAGGTTTATTCAGGCACAAGCTCTCCCTCCTCTGCTAGGGCAGATCTGCGCGTCCCCGTCCCCCTCCATAGCTAGCAATCCAAAACAGTCCAGTGGAGCCTGAGCGGTGGGTGTTGCCTTCTGACACACTTCCTGTGATGTCAGAGGGTGTGGCATATGCAAATGAGTTGTGCTAGTGAGTTATGCTAATGAGCCCCTGCACCTCTTTTTCTACGAAATGACCCCTGGCTAAGACCAAAATGTGTGAGCCAGAGGTTAAAAATCTGTGAGGCAGCTCACATTAACGCAGCTTAGAGGAAACACTGCGTGCAACACACACTGAGTACAAAACCAAAAAAATGGAGATCCTTAACTGTTGGCAAAAGTATATGTAGTTGGACATGAAAGCAAATGAAAAAGGAAACATTTGCTGAAGTCTATTAATAACTATATTCTGGGCTCCAGACCCCAGTCCTGCTTTCTTATCTGTTAGAAATTATGTAATTTCGCAGCAAGGATGGTCTTATGCAGCCCTCCCTCCCACCGCATCCTCCTCAGCAGAGTGGATACTCTGCCAGCTGGCTCATTGGACTGTTACATTTCCTGCAGCGGAAAGCTGGGCTCCCGATCTCTTGTCTGGGAACAAGGGAACCACCGTCCCCTTCTGTGTGACGGGGAATTCTAACGAAGCAACGTGGGCGCACACTTTACTTTGGTAATCTCCCAAATAATTGAATCACAGCAGCGGCAGCCCCAATTTGGCTGGGGCTTTTCTCTGGGGAACGTTGGATGTGATGGTTATTGCAGCCCCGGCTTCAAGGCCGACAGAACCGTTCCCTCCCTCCCCGTTTTCACACCAAAGTCTGAAGAATAAAGCTCTGAGTACTGAAGCGCTTAGATGTGCGGTCCCTTAACCTTTAGGAGGCGGCTGAAGACGGGTCTTATACAGGATGGCATTCGGTTTAGTTCTTCTGCCGAGCGGCAGTTTTAAATTACTGATTTTAAGTTAGCGGCTTTATATATTTTATGCATTGCATTTTGTTGCTGTTTATATCGTAAGCCGCCGAGTTTCTATAAGGTAGAAAGGCAACTAATAAATATTTTAAATAAATAAAATAAGTCTTCGAAGGATAACTAAAGGGGGGGGGTGAAGGATGAAGAAGGCGTGCGCAGTATCAGTGATCACTATGGCCAAGGAATCATTCCTATGGGCGTGTTCTATCTCTGTGCAGACAAAATCCCAAAGGAAATTAGGTAGGCGGTAACAAGGATTGCTTCTCAGCACCTTCCCTTTGGTCACATTGTCAAGGCTTCAGTGGTGGCCACATCTGTGCAGCTGTGGTGAGAAATGGGAATCCTCCCTATGGTTACAAAGAGCTTCAGAGCCTGTTGGAAACCAGTGAAAGCACAACAGCAGCTCTGGAGATAAGACGCCCACCCTTGACTCTGGAGAGGGAGGAGGGCTCGCTTCCAGTGTTGTACTCTGGCAGCTGCACATTTAGGCTCCGCAAAAGGCCAGCCCAAATTTTGTGGACTCTTGCTGGGCACTTAAAAGCACCTGAAATTGCCTCTCAGGAGAAGACTAAAGATTTGTCTAGTCCAGTGATGGGTTTTCTGCAGAGGCCAACCACTTTTAGGAAGCCTGCAATAGGGAGGTGCATTTGGTTCAGATGAACCAAAGAAAACACTGAATACTGCCTAGTCGGCATTATTCGGACATGCTGAAAGAATCCGATTCTCTAATCTGATTCGGCTGGCCGAACAGCGATTCCCCGAATTGATACCATATATTCGGCATTCATTTGGGGAATCCCTTTGCTGGGGAGGTGCAGCATGGCTCCCTAGCGAAGGGTAGATGTTTAAACTTAAAAACACTTTCCCTTGCTTCTGAGGTTCATGCTGCCTCTGTGGAGTGGCTCCCCGGCCTGGAGAGTCGCACCGCAGAGGCGGCATGAGCCCCAGAAGCAAGAGAAAGTGTTTTAAGTTTAAACACTTTCCCTTCCCCGCCTGCTTCGGCAGGTGGGGTGGGGAAGGCAGGGGGAGGCATTTAACATGTCTCCCTCCTCTCTCCAGGCCTTCCCCAGCCCGTCTGCTTCAGTGGGGAGGCATTTAGAGATGCCTCCCCAATCTTGTCTCCATTCTCTAGACAGCACGCTTCCGCAGGTCAGCTAGAGAAGGGAGAGAAGATGAGGAGGCATTTACCACCCCTCCATGTCCCACGAGGGGCAGCAGGCTCCCATCATTAAAGGGAAGGGAAGTTGCCTTCCCTTCAATGGTGGGAGCCTGCTGCCCTGGCAGGAATTGGGGGGGGGATTATTATACCCTTTGGGGATGAACCATAGGGTATAATTCAGCCGAATAAATTTGGCAGTACCGATAATTCCCGAACCCCAGTATCTTACTGATACTGGGTTTCGGGAGTATTGGCAAATACCGATATTTTTCGGGTTTGGTATATCCAAACCTGAAAAACATTTTATTTTTGTGTGTGTGCACATCCCTAGCCTGCAAGTGAGAGGAAAGGCTGAGGGACTTGAGAATGTTCGGTCTGGAGAAGAGGAGGTGGGGGACATGATTGCTGTCTTTAAATATTTGCAGGGCTGTCAGAGGAGGGCAGGGAGCTGTTCCTGTTGGCAGAGGAGGACAGGACTCGCAATAATGGGTTTAAATTAAGGGTGGGAAGGCAACAATGGGATCAGCTGCCCAGGGGGGCAGTGAGCTCCCCCTCACTGGCAGTCTTTAAGTAGCGGCTGGACAAACACTTGTCAGGGATGCTCTAGGCTGATCCTGCACTAAGCAGGGGGTTGGACTAGATGGCTTCTATGGCCCCTTCCAGCTCTGTGATTCTACAATTCTATGAGAGCAAGAATACAGTCGACTTCTGCTTGTCTCCTGCGTCTGGTCCTCGGAGAGAGAGAGAATGCCTCAAACTGTAAAAATTCCCTGTTCTGGCTGCCCAGTCTTGGCTAATAACCATGGATAGTCTTATTTTCTGCAACTTTGTGTAGTGAATACATAGCACTGCCTTTCTACTGGGAAGGACACAGCTACGGCTGAACAGTGTCAATCGCCCAAGTCTCATCCTAACTGGATGGCCCAGAAGTGCTCAATTGTATTGAAAGTCACTGAGAGGGCAGACGGACCAATGGGGACACAGCTCCTTTGTTAATGCTGAGTACAAGATGTCTGCTCCCAGCCCTGAAGGAGCTTACAGTAGGAAAAGCAACACCGAGGGAGGAATGGAGATGGGAATGACTGGTAGTGAATATGTTTAAATTAGGGTTAATTTCAGTAGGGAGAAGGGAATGAGGCTCTGTAAAGCTGCACAGAAGAGGATGTGTAGGAAGGTAGTGAGATGCACGTGTATGTGTGTGTGTGGGGATATGGAATCTCACTTATCTGTTCAAAACTCATGGCCCCTGCCAGAGACAAAAGGCCTTTTCAGTAGTGGCACCTTGTCTACGGAAGGCCCTTCCTCTTGAACTCTGCTCTCTTTATGGTGCCAGGCAGGGCTCTTTTTGCAGAAAAAGCCCAGCAGGAACTCATTAGCATAATAGGCCACACCCAACAGCTGGAACTCATTAGCCTATTAGGCCACACCCCTGACAGCACAGCTCATTGGCCTATTAGGCCACACCCCCGTGTTACCAGACGTGTGCTCATCCAGCCACACCCACCTTTTGCTTCTTATTCTGTTTACCTTGTTTGTTGTCAAAACCCAGGGCTTTTTTTGTAGCAGGAACTCCTTTGCATGTTAGGCCACACACCCCTAATGTAGCCAGTCCTAATGAGTTTCTGCTGTTGGGTGTGGCCTATTATGCTAATGAGTTCCTGCTGGGCGTGGCCAACTCGGGAGCCAGCCGGAACTCCGTTCCTGTGCGTTCCTGCCCAAAAATAGCCCTGGTGCCAGGCAAAAACATTTCTGTTCAGGCAGGCTGTTAACTGAGGGGGATGATCTTAGTCTGGGCACTGTTGTTTTAAGCTGTTAGTGGTCTTTAGCTGCTGTAGATTTTCCAGGCTGTATGGCCGTGGTCTTTGCATTGTAGGACCTGACGTTTCGCCAGTAGCTGTGACTGGCATCCTCAGAGTTATAACACAGAAAGACTGAGGACTCTCTGTGTCAAGGTGAGAAGAAAAATGGTAATTTATATCTACCCAGGAAGGTGGGGTAGGGCTGAGTCATTATCTTGTAGGAGCCCCCCAGGCTATGAACATGCTAATGAAGGAGCTTTCCTGAGGAGGTTCTTTTGTATATGGATTGTTTCCTGAGGAGGTTTCCTGTTTCCAGAGGAGGTTCTTTTAGTGGTCTGTTTTTTCTGGCTTATGTTGTTATGCTGGGCTGGGTTTTTTTAAATACTGGATTTTAATCAATATTTGTCTTTATCGTTCTTTGATTTATTATTATTTTGTAAGGCAGGTTCCTGGAGACGCAGCACGAACATTTTCTTAATAAATAAAAAAGTAAAGATTGGTAGTCCTGGTAATGACTCAATACTTTTGATATTTGGCTCAAATGACACCAGAAAATCTTGAGATCAGTTGTTGGCTGGCATTTACCCCATTTATTAGAAGTCATCAAATCACATATATTTAAACATGCTTGTTAGTTATAGCTATTAGGCTTGGGACCACTTTTGACGTGGCCCTCCCAGTGAACAATCTGTTCCATTTATGTTAAATGGTTGGGCAGTAAGTTTACGTGTTCACCTTATGTCGTGGTTTGTGTCCCACATGTCTCAATTGTACAGTCTTTTCCCTCGCCGATCTGTTCCCAATAATTCTTCCAGCATTTCTGCTAAGTTGACACCCTTTCCTTGAGTCACATGACCTCCTTTCTGAGTTATAGAGGTCTGTACCATCTTCAAGACAGAGGGAGATTCACCGCTAGAGGATGTAGAGATGGCCACAGGCATAGAGAGCTTTAAAAGGGGATTTAACAGATCCATTGAGGATGTCTATCAGTGGCTACTAGCTATGGGGTGACTGAAGGGAAATTCTGTGTTCAGAGACAGTCTTCCTGTTCCAGGAGGCAACATCAGGAGAAGTCCTCAGCCTCTGTGCCCTGTTGCTGGACCTCCAGAGGAATTGGTTGGCCACTGTGTGGGGCAGGGTGCTGGACTTGACAGACCTTCACTGGTCTGATCCAGCAAGTCACTGCTCGTGTTCTTATGAAATAGTCTGTCCTTAGAACTCCATTAAATCCCTTACGTCAACAGAGACTCCATAGGTACAGAATGCATGAACCCATATGCATCCAAATCATGCCGCACATCTGAACCCGGAGAAAATACCTGGAGGGAGTAGCAGAGATCTGTTGATCTTTCAACTACAGTCCTAAAAAGCAAAGTCAAACATGGGGAGGTATTTACGCAGAGACTCTTCCCAAGTTAAAAAGAGCAGATCCACAAATTAGACTCAACATGTCAAATGGCTCGAAGTTAACTCTTGCCAAGTCTGGGCATTAATTGCAGACGCCTTTTAAAAGAACAAGCAAAATAGCAATTAGCATTTTGTTGGGGTGGGGTTTTTCTTGGTCTGGTTGGCTCATTAAGAGTCTTGATTGACCTTTTTGTCTCTTCCAAATTCCATTTTAAAAATGTAGCGCAGACAATTAGCTATATATTACACAAAAGCAGCAAGTACTGCGGGGGAAAATAATTAAGATGATTTTGAAATTAAGGAAATGGTTTTAGAAGAGAAACAGGTGCTTAATGGGAGCCAGAACAGCTGCGCTTTGCAGGAATCTGCTTCTCAAGGTACTTCAAGGAAGGGTTTGAGGATGCCACGCGCAGCTGGAAGAACATTGCCATAATTAAATAAGAATTCCTTCTGCAAATGGGGCAGCTGGATTGATTAGGAGGGTATGGGGAGCAGAGAGACAATGAATGGGGATTTGGGTCCTGCAGAGGATGCAGACCAGTATTTGCAGGGGGGTGGGGATACCAGCACTGGTACACCCGGTGGGCACAATCCTCAGGTATGGGTAGAATTCTATGAATGGTTGACAGCTTCTGTCTCCACTCATGCAGTCCATGGATGTCACCCACATTCATCCTTCTTCTTTTTTAGTGGACTCGGTTTTTGTTTTGTAGTGAGCCAGCAAGCTCGGGGCACTAACTCTGTATTTCATTTGGTCATGTGCCTGTCCCGGTAAACTGATGGCCACTAGGTTTATGTAGCTTTCAAACGAATTCATAGGTGAGAGATCACTCCATGGCTACTGGCCGTGATGGCTAAACAGTACACTCATACCAGTTGCTGAGAAGGGCTACAGACTCTAATCTGGGAGAACCGGGTTTGATTCCCCCGTCCTCCACATGCAGCTGCTGGTGTGACCCTGGGTCAATTACAAGTTCTTTCAGAGCTGTTCTCTCAACGAGCAGTTCTCGAAAGAGCTCTCTCAACCCCACCTACCTCACAGGGTGTCTGTTGTGGGGAGGGGAAGGGAAAGGAGTTTGCAAGCCGCTCTGAGACTCTTTTGGGTAGTGAAGGGCGGGGTATAAATCCAATCTCTTCTTCTCCTATGGTTGCATCAAGGGCCGTGGCTCAGTGGTAGAGCACGTGCTTTGTGTGCATAGGCTTGTCATTTGCCCACTTGGGTTGGGAGATCTGCCATCCCCAGCTCCCGTTGTCCACCAGCATTCCAGAGGCCAGTGGGAAGGGAAAACTGAAAAATCGCCCTTGGACAATGGTGTGACATCACATCCAGGGAAAACCCGGAAGTGTCATCGTGCCACTTTAGGTATCACTGGAAACTCTGCACTTTTGCCACAGAGTTTCCAGCCATTCCTACAGTGGAGTAACATCACTTCCTGGGTTCACCCTTCCATGCATGTCTGCCCTCCCTCCCCGCCAGGACTCCTGCCATTTGTCCATTGCTGGCTGGCAACCCTATGCATGTAGGAGATTATCCAGTTTAAAAAACTGAACCTGGGACAATTGTATTTTTCTAGCTCACCAGAAGAACTGACACTCCTCCTCTTGGGTTTTAAACCAGCAGAAAGGCAGGCTATTGCCCAGGGCTATTTTTGGGCAGGAACGCACAGGAACGGAATTCTGGCTGGCTCCCGAGTTGGCCACGCCCAGCAGGAACTAATTAGCATAATAGGCCACACCCAACCGCAGAAACTCATTAGGATTGGCTACATTAGGGGTGTGTGGCTTAACATGCAAAGGGGTTCCTGTTACAAAAAAAGGCCCTGGGTTTTGACAATAAACAAAGTAAACAGAATAAGAAGCAAAAGGTGGGTGTGGCTGGATAACCACACTTCTGGTAACATGGGGTGTGGCCTAATATGCTAATGAGATGTGCTGTTGGGTGTGGCCTATTATGCTAATGAGTTCCTGCTGGGCTTTTTCTACCAAAAAGCCCTCAATAAAACAATAAAATACAATAACAAAATATCAGTGCTCCATTTGTCACAAGATGGGGTAGACCTTAATCCCAACGGTAGCATTCCACCCCCCCCCCCCCGACTCCTCACTATACTGATCCACAATGGCGTATTTTTCTCCAGTGAACCAACACATCCCACCACAAGATTTCTATATAGGCTTGTAAACTGACATCTGGCAATTTGCACTTTCAAAGTTCTTCCATTCTCTTCTGTTAGCACTTTGTTTCCTTTGGAGAATTGCTTAGTTGAGCAGGCCACAAACTGTTATTACAGCAGCAACTCAGTTACAAGAGCTTGCAATTTCGAAGCTCATTCTACCCTATACCATTCACGGATTCAAACAGGGTCATCCCATGGGAAACCCTTTGATTTCAATGAGGGCAATCAGTAACAAGCCCTGCCGTACAACGGCCCCATCTACTTTCTGAAAAGCTCAGCAGATGCCGGCGAAGTAGTGGCATGTGCCATGGCACCCACCGGAACCATGTTGAGGAACCTAGGCCCCGTTCACATGGAGGATTTGCCGTGGTAGAGCGACGATTGAATGGCGGATTTTCTGGTTGCGATCACACCGCAACATCTGGGAAGTGGAGCGCACTCGTGGCCAACCCGTGGCATACCGCCGAAAATGCACGATAAAAAACTACCTGTTCGAAGGTACTAGCAACCGGTTTGCCACAGGCTGCCTCCGCAGTCCCTCGGTGTGATCACACCGGCCACGGCTTTTCCCTTCCGGCCCCTTGTTGACAGGGAGGGAAGGAACCGTGGCGTGCCGCCGACACGTGGGATCGTGTTCTGGCAGCTCTAATTGTGGCGGTGCAAATAGCCCCGCCTTCCCCCCCACGTTATCCGACCCATGTGACCGGGGCCAGAGTCTAGATCTTCCGACAGGCGGGTTAAAAGTAGCTCTGTCTCATCGTCTGTCTTCACAAAGAAGCAAACTGGCTCTAGTGTGCTGTCCTGGAGGCTCTCAAACTCAGTATTCCTGGGTGAACTCAACCTGGCAGACAGATCGAGGTCTGTCTGGTAAAAGCTCCAGGAATCTAAAACTAGGTTGGAAAACCTGAGGGAATCTCGTCTGTTTTACGCTCATATGGTAGACAGGCAGTTTCTGGCTGACTCTTTCTCTGTAACAACTTACCCTGTAGTGAAAATTGTTTCTCCAAGTTAAGTCTTGCTGTACCCGACTACAATTGTATATAGTTTATTCTTCTTGCTGTTCCCCAGAAGGGAAATAAATACAGTTCTGTTTTTGCTTATCCCTGGACTCTTCCTTAGTATATACGAGTGGACAAGGTTATAGCGGGTTAAGTACCTGGGCAGGGGGGTCTCCACAGCAGGGCGTGATCAGCATCAATTATTTACCTCACAGGAAGC
Source organism: Gekko japonicus (assembly GCF_001447785.1). NCBI lineage: Eukaryota > Metazoa > Chordata > Lepidosauria > Squamata > Gekkonidae > Gekko > Gekko japonicus. The sequence continues at coordinate 655,307 of NW_015165249.1, forward strand.
TAACATACAGTATATCACTGAGCACTAACAGGCCATAATCAAATATTTAGCCTCTGTGTAATAAGTGATTTAAATTTTCCTGGTGAGGGGGCAGAGTCATGTGGGGATATTCTTCTAGGGTTCACAATCAAACACATTATCAATCCAAGGGCAGTGGCATTTTGTTAAGTGTGCACTCTTCCCACAAAAACATAAAAGGCCTCAGGGTTGTGCTCTTTGTCTCTCTTACACACACCCCTATAATAATAAGAGAGAAAGAACAAAACCCACTCAAAGCGCGCCAGCCCTACAGATAGGGATGCTCACTCTGTTTTTGGAAACTCCTGGAGATGGGAGTGGCCCTTGAGGGGAAGGGGGTTTGGGGAGGGGTGGGACCTCAGTGGGCCATAATGCCATAGAGTCCCGCCTTCCAGAGCAGCCATTTTTTCCAGGGGAACTGATCTCTGTCGTCTGGAAATCAGTTGTGATTGCATGAGATCTCCAGGCCCCACCTGGAGCATGGCAACTCTACTGCAGACCAGGATTCTAATCCACAGTTTAATGCTGGTTTGTCAGTGTTCATCAAGTCAGTCAATTTAGATGTCCCAATGAACTGCAGTTAGTTTTGAACCAGGGATCCTTTGCTTTCCAGCTATTCCTCAGGAGAAGAAGGAGCAGTTTGCAAGCTCTTTATTTTTTTTATCATGAGAAAAACAGGTCCTGGTAAACAGTTGGAAACAATGCCACCCTCCTACCGATTAAAGAAAAATTACACTTCATTAGGGTATTTCATTTCCATAAAGTTTGTGCTGCATCAAATGAGTTGAATAAAAGCAGAAAAATTAACTTTTGTTGCGGGAGAAGCTTAGGGCTGCCAAGTGGGGGTGGGTGGCGGGTAAACCCCAGCTTCAGAGGCCCGATTTCCGCCGCTGCGGTATCAGGCCCCGGGGGGAACTCCACCCCCCGAAGCGCAGCGTGGCTGCGTCACCAGAGGTGACGCAACCACGTCGATCACGTTGGGGGCGTGGCCCCGATCGTCAGAGGGAAAACTCTATGGTTTTCCCTCCAACAATCGGGGCCACACCCTCAACGTGTTCTACATCGCGCGTCACTTCCGGTGACGTGCTGGCGGCGCGTGCACCTCAACGGAGAGCTCCCGGAGCCCAGCGAGGCTCCCCCGCTGGTAGGGAAAATCAACTTGGCAACCCTAGAGAAGCTTCAGCTGATAGATCTGGAAACCTCCAAAAGGCCAACAATAGCAAGAAGATTTCAAAATACCATGAGGATTTTGCATTGTGTTTCTAATGCATGGCTGAAAGAAAAGCTCAGAGGAAGACTTGATAGGCCAAAAAGAAAACCACTGTGTCTAAAAATGCTGGACAACAGGCAAAACTGAAAGAAATGTCTGTTACAAAGAACAAGAATAATGTGCAAAAGAATAAAGCAGCAGGTCTAGGTACAAAGGACAAAAAGGGCTGTAAATAAGCTGAGAACAAGGAAGAAGAATTAGTCAGGAACTCTGAATGAGTCTTTATTTTAACACTGGACAGGTGTAAGTTTACCATCCTGCCAGAAAAATCTGAATATTGCCTAGATTGCAAATCTGTTTAGTATGTTTGCTTAACTAGGCCAGATTGCTAGAATTCATGGCTTTTTGAAATAATTTTTTTAGCTCTTGAGTGTTTTCATAGATCCAAGGGAATGCAAGTAGCCTGCCTACTTTCTGATTGGTAAAAATTAAAGCCCTTGAGAGTCAAAGGCCAAATGTGGTGTGTTTGAGTCCACCTTGCCCTCCAAAATTTAAAGATGGAAATAAGGACATGGGTTTTCATAGCGCTTCAACTGTCTTTGTACAAGATAATGACTCAGCCCTACCCCACCTTCCTGAGTAGATATAAAATTACCTGCCTACCATTTTTCTTTTCACCTTGACACAGAGAGTACTCCATCTTTCTGTGTGATATCTCTGAGGATGCCAGTCACAGCTGCTGGTGAAACGTCAGGTCCTACAATGCCAAGACCACAGCCATACAGCCCAGAAAATCTACAACAACTAATGTCTTTGTATCATTCATTGCTGAACATTCTACTTTTGTTTTATATGCATGGTGGGTTTTTTTATAATTTTCAGAAATTATTCCTTTTCTCTACAGCACACGCAGACACATTAGCAACATTATTAAAAAGGCATTCCCACAATCCTTTTGCAAAACCAAACAGAGATAGTGATTTTTTTCTAGAGACAGGTACCAGAAAATATGGACCCTCCCTGGTAAAGAGGGACAGTTAAGAGGGTCAGTCTAATTGTGATTTGTACCTTCCTTCCCCTTTTAGGCTTCGAATTGCTCTACCAGCCAGAGGTGGTGAGGCTTTACCTGTCGATTCTCACAGAAAGTCAAAATTTCAACACTCTTGAAGCAGCAGCGGGGGCTTTGCAGAACCTCAGCGCCGGAAACTGGACAGTGAGTGACGTTTGTCCTGTTTGAATGAAGTTAGAAATTGGGAGGAGAAGCTGTGAGCCCCCCCAAAAGTCAGGAGGTGGCGTACGAAAAAATGTTTAGAGAGTTCTTCCATTCACCTACCCAGATTTCTCCTCTAGGATTTTCTAAACTCTCAGGAGCTTGAGTGGACTAATACTCCCATCTCCCCTTTTCTTCCCCCTTTTTTCTGACTGTCAAACTGCTGGGACCAGGGGCTGCTTCTCCATCCGGACATCCCGTCTCTCCACCAGCCTCGCCCATCACAATCCGAGACCAGAGAGTGGCCGAGATGCTGGTTTAATTGCATATATCACTCTCCACAGCAAACTCTTTGAGTTTAACAGCCACATTTCTGCCAGGGAGCCCATTCATCAACTATCACCTCCACCTGCCTCAGCCAAGGTCTCCAGTCCACTCCCAGGCATGGACCCTTCCTAAAGTTTTCTCTAGCCCATTTACCCTTACTTCAAGATTCAGGCCTAGAAGTAACTACATGGCCGGTCTCCTTAGTGATGCAGCCTGCTGTCTCCCTAGCCACTTTCCTGGGCCCTGGGCAGAAACTGGTCCCTCCAAACTGCAAAGACACCCTAGTTAGGCAGGCAGGGCCTCCCTGCTTATACTACCTATCTAACTCTCTCCCAGCTTTCTCCTGATGCTGCGTTGTATCTTCCTCCTCCTCATCCTCATCATGCCCAGTTTCTCTCAACTTTGGCCTGTTCCACAACAGGCCTTTGCTCCCAAGGAGATTTTTACACCAGTGGAAGCCTTCACTTCAGAGGAGGCTAGTGCTGGCTGTCGTTCCTCCTGGCCTTTATTTATTTATTTGGATTTATATCCCACCCTCCCAGCAAGCGGGCTCAGGGCGGGTTCCAACAATATAAAATACAATACAGTTACAACCACATTAAAATAACAATATAAAATAACATACACGTCCTGAATAACATGTAAACTCTGGCAGATATCAGGTCTCTTAGCGGTTAAGATGGCATTGAAATTTCTTTAAGGATCCGGGGCCGCTGACGGGGGCCAGCTAGAGGGAGGGAAGGGACATCCACTGCCTCAACCAAAAGCTCAGTGGAAGAGCTCCATCTTACAGGCCCTGCGGAATTGTAATAAATCCCGCAGGGCCCTGATCTCACTTGGGAGTTCATTCTACCAGATGGGGGCCAGGGCTGAAAAGGCCCTGGCCCTGGTTGAAGCAAGTTAGACATCCCTGCGGCCGGGGACTACCAAAAGATGTTGATTTGTAGACCTTAGTGCTCATATGGGGAGAGGTGGTTTCAAAGGCATGCTGGCCTCTGGCCATAAAGGGCTTTAATTACCTTTGAGGCCACCTGGCCTTGCCATTCCCTCCTCTTGACAGCTGAGCTGCTGCTTCCCTTCAAACTGCCTCCAGGCCCCCCACTGCTGTCCCTGACTAGGGTGCAACACTAACATTCTGTGCTTCCTGAAGCATGCTCAAGCTTGATCAGACCTTTGAAGAGACCTTTCCCTTCCTGGTTAATTTACCATATTCTATTATTTCCTTTGTACTCGAGGATTCCCCCGAGTATGTAGAAGCCCTTATGTTGCCTCTGATCAGGCTTGATTTTGTTGCTGTCATGACCGGCCCGACCCATCACTTTGCTGTTAAGATAACACTGTGTGGCTGGGGCAATCTTCCCAAAAGGACTGAAGCTGTGTGATGTTTAATGTGGGAGGCAAAGAACTTGAGGAATTTCAGACAGACTATATAATCCGGAAGAGGAACGGTTCCCAAACGGTTTCTGGTCTGTCATTTCATAGCTATAACGCTATAACGGAACAGCTGTATATCAACGCCATTAGAATGCCTGGAGTGTTTTGTTATAGCGCTATAAAGCGAATGTCCCCCCCAAAAAAGCTGGAGATTGCCCGCGCGGGCGAAAAACGGCGGGGGAAAAGCGGTGCAGTCTGAAATGGCCAACCGCTTCAGATCCAGCTCTTTACTGGAAGGGGAAAGCCATGTGTGAAATGGCAGCCCTATACCGGTTTACTCCATGACAGATCAAAAACGACTTCAAAATGGGTTAAAAAGGGTAATGTGAAATTCCTTCTTGTTTCATGAGAGATGCTACTCTGTAAGCAGATTTGCATAAACATGCTGAAGAATTTGTGGTTAGAAAAATTGGCTGCTGTTGCTAAAATCCATGTGAAGCCAAAGGTCCCAGGAAATTTAGCATTACCTGAAAAGGAAGATGAAGAAACAAAGGGGTGCAGAGGGAAATAGAATCTTTAACAACTGGACAACCCCTATGTGTTTCACACACAGCTTCGTCAGGGGGAATCTTTTCGAACCAGTTTGGTTAAGTATGCGGACTCTAATCTGGGAGAACTGGGTTTGATTCCCCACTCCTCCACAAGCAGCTGCCGGCATGACCTTGGGTCAGTCACAAATTCTCTCAGAGCTGTTCTCTCAAGTGCAGTCCTCGAAAGAGCTCTCTCAGCCCCACCTACCTCACAGGGTGTCTGTTGTGGGGAGGGGAAGGGGATTACCTCAAAAGGGACTTTGCTGGAGATATCCTATCCTAAGAGAAGGGCATTTTTAGGAGGGAAGAAAAATCCCCTCAGGAGGTTGGAGGTGGGGTGGGTAGAGGTGGGGCTTTGTAATCCAAGAGGAGGAGCTATGGGTCTAGTCTCTTGCAAATCTTTCAAAGATCATGTTCGAGAAACATTGACCTTCCGCCTGGATGCCCTCTAAACTGGTGCTTTTTCTCTCTTCCCGGTCAGTGGTCCACATATATCCGGGCAACAGTGCGGAAAGAGAGGGGACTACCTGTCCTCGTGGAACTCCTCCAGTCAGATTCAGATAAGGTGGTGAGGGCAGTGTCCATCGCTCTGCGGAATCTCTCCATGGATCGTCGCAATAAAGATCTCATAGGTACTTCCTGAACATTGCCCAGAGCAAACCGGCAGGCCTCTCAAATGAGGGACAGCAGTCTGCTGGGGACCTATGCACACTATCAGTATTGAAATGAAAAAGCTTCATAGGGAGGACCCTTGGTGCACTGTTAGAACATGCGGTTTGCCCACAGAAGATCTCAGGTTTCATCCCCAGCATCTCCAGGTTGGAGAGGGGGAAAAGCATCTGGTGTTATTGAAAAAGCCCTTACTTTGCTAAATAGCTCAGTGGTGTGACATAAGGCAGATTCATAACTAATTAAAAGCCCAGGTAGTTTTGTGTCCTCTTTAAAAGAAGTACCAGATCCTGTCTGGTTGAAGGCAGGAGGGATTGCTGAAACAAAACTAAGGTTAGGTGAAGACATAAGTGGGTCAACAAAAGCAAAAGTAGGAGGTCTTCCTTGCTGGTCTGCCTGGGTTCTTTATAGTTCCTCCCGACCCTTTAGCTGAATCCTCCAGTCCCAAGTTCAGGACCAAACCCATCAGGAAACATGTCAGTGGGAAGTACATCCTGTCCTGCTTTCAGAAGAAGACATTATATCTATGAACCCTCCTTCCACACACAAAAGTTCTGCCTCAGTGTCCCCATGAATTAAAACTGAAAACCAGCTGAGAGCTTTATCCCACTGAGTAGTGAAATTGTGCATTTGGAGTATTAGGATCTTAGTTTCCTGGAGGTATGTGTAAATGGGCTTTATTGTTCCCCGTTCAGGAGAATGTGGAGCAACGCAAGCCAGTGTTTTTCATCCCTGCAGGACTCTTCCAAAGCAGTCTTGAGTAAACCCTGTATGCATTAGCATTAATGTCTGGCCTTAGTAACTGTTCCCCAGTGTCTGTTTGACAAAGGCCTTAAAATGTAATATACGGTGGCTGTGAAATTCACCATAAAGGATGTAAACGCTTCATGATGCCCATAAAGTCTCCTCTTCTGTGGGATCTGCTCACGCTTAGGGATGAGTTCTCGGATGCTTTCAAAACACAGCGGCAATGTTCACTACCTACCGAAGCTTGTCGTCTTCCATGTTTATACATTTACGTTTTAAGATATTTCTATCCCATCTTAAGGCATATAAAGAAAAACAAAATGAGAGTCCTGTTGTATCGATCTATTTATTTAGAACTGCATCTTGATAAGGTGTGCCCTGTCTTGTACTTTGGTGACTCTCTGTTGTTGTAAACCTGTTTAAAAATTAAAAAGTAATTTAAAAAACACACACACAAGACACTGTAGTATGTTGAAATGAAATTTACTAATCCAATTAAAATAATCACAGCAGAATACAACAAAGACTATGGAATGGCATGAAGCAGAAGAATTAGTCATTCATCAGGCATATGGGAGAATAACAGTGCAATCCTAAAACCACTTTCCTGGAAGTAAGCCCCATTGAATAGGCCTGACTCAGGCCTAAAACAGCTCCTTAGGTCTTCCCACTCATATGGTACTAAAGCTGAGGTACCATGTTAAGATACTCTTAGACAGCGATTCTAAGCAGGCCTACTCTGAATTCTACTAATTCTACTAAGAGTATCTTAACATGGTACCTCAGCTTTAGTACCATATGAGTGGGAAGACCTAAGGAGCTTCCTTAGGCCTGAGCCAGGTGTTCTAGAGGTGGCAGCCATGTTTGTTTCATCACGTGACTGCTCCGTTCACATACAAAACCCTCCTGACTTTAAGATCAAAGGAGGCATGAAAGAGCTGGATTTGAGTCCAGTACCAACTTAGACACCATCAAGATTTTTGGTGTATAAGCTTTTGAGAGTGAAAGCTCCTGAAGTGAGTTTGTGAGGAAGAAAATCGTCGGTCTCCGAGGTGCAACTGAACTCAAATGTAGCTCTGCCACTGCAGACAAAGATGGCTGCTCTCTGAATCTGAGGGACGTAAAGTGAGGGGACCTGTGCCCTCTTCCCGTTTGTCTTCACTGGCTCATTTCCAGGGATGAGATTGAGGTGGAAGGAAAAGCAATTTGGGGTGATGGACCACAAGGAGGTAAAGCTGAAGGAGGATTCTTCATGTCCCTTTGGATGTTAAAATCAGATCTCATCCCAACCTTTATATATGTTCAGGACAGATGATTGATTAAGCAAGCCTATTTGGCGCCATCCTTCTTAGTTTGCTTAGCAGTGCTGACCCGCCTAGCCCAGTAGTCCTATCTGCTCTGACAGCAGCTCTCAGAGCTTTCCAGCATATATTTTCTAAGCCCTGCTCTCTGGGATCCTACATCCCAAGCCCATGCTGTACCACACACAATGACCAGATTGGACTAATAGGAGGGCTCTCCATTCTTCAGGTAGTTATGCCATGGGCGAGCTGGTGCGGAATTTGCCCAGCAGGCAGCAAAGATCTTCTAAAAACCTGGAGGAAGACACAGTGGTGGCAGTTCTGAACACCATCCATGAGATCATCACTGACAGTTCCGAAAACGCCCGGTCCCTGATCCAGACGCAAGGCATTCAGAAGCTGGTTGCTATCAGCAAATCAAGGTGAGTTCCCAACACTTGTAGAATCATAGAGTTGGAAGGAATCTCCAGAGTCACCTAGTCCAACCCTCGGCACAATGCAGGAAATTCACCCCCCCACACCCCCAGTGACCCCTGCTCCATGCCCAGAAGATGACAAAAAACCTCCAGGCTCCCCGGCCAAACTGGCCTGGAGAAAAATTGCTTCCCATTCAACAGAAGAACAGCCGAGTGGAGCTTGTTGTGGGCAGCAACCTTTTCCTGTACTACTGTTTATTGATTTCATTCATTGCATCATACCCTGCATTTCGCCCTGGCTTGGATGGCCCAGGCTAGTGTAATCTTGTCAGATCTTGGAAGCTGAGGAGGGCCAGCCTTGGTTAGAACTCAGATGCAAGACCACAGGGTTGCTACGCGGAGAGGCAAGCAATGGTAAATCACCTCTGTTTCTCTCTTGCTTTGGAAACCTTACGGGCTCACCACAGGTCAGCTGCAACTCGATGGTACTTCCTATTGCCACCCTGCAGATCTGCGTTCATAGAACTTGAGGCGACTTACATACGTCCCAAGAAGTCCTCCCTCCAGGCGCTGATCAGATCCCTCCCTGCATAGCTTCATCCTGTAATAGGTACCCCTCCAGGAATACTTTAAGACCTTTACAGTGGTGTATGTTCCTTTTCTCCTTCCAGCTGTGCTGCTGAAGCTCTCAAACCACATGCCATAGCAACGTATCGTAAATCAGCGCCTTTAATAGGCTGAGTTGACTTCAGAGATAAGATCGATAGAATAAAAATGATCCGTCATCTTGGGACAGATTCCCTCCTGGCCTGCGCTATTCCTCAACATCAGGCACGCATTTATCAGGCATCATCCTTTAAGGGAATCCAGACATTTATTGGCAAAGGGGGAGACGCTCGTCCTCCCTTTGCAACCGTTACACTATACGATATGGCTGTTAACAAAAATAAGCAACATGGCGGTTGACATGGAGCGATCGTAAGGAGGCAGGTGATAATATCTCAAATAGCTCTCCTTTGGGCCACAATGACTTTAGGAAGCTGTCCTTTCTGAACTAACCAAAGGTCTGGATGTATAGCCACTCCAGTATCTGCGTAGGGTCAACCTACACAGCCGACAAACTCACGTGGTATAGTCCTTCCCGTACTTCACGTTGCAAGCATGGTATTGCATAACTGATTGTTCCTCCACGTTAAAGCTAGGAGTAGATAACTTTCCCTGCACACGTGCACTTTGGTTTGTCTCAGAATTGAACTCAAAGTTGCCCAGTTCTTCCAGGCCCAATTCCAGGCTCAGAAATGGGCTCAAAAGTTCTTCCAAGCTGCCTATACATAGGCAAGCTGAAAGAGTCTCTCCTTCCTGGTGCTGTACAAACTGCTTTCAGTACGTGGGTACAACTTCTCGTATGCGCTCCTACAGCAACCCATGCTCCTTTCTGGAACCTTTATGCCAGTGGATGTCCGTGGAAAGTACCGTCAAGTCTCAAATGACTTATGGTGACCCTGTAGGGTTTTCAAGGCAAGAGATGTTCAGAGGTTGTTCTGCCGTCGCCTGCATAGTGACTCTGGACTTCCTTGGTGGTCTCCCATTCAGGTACTAACTGGGGCCGACTCTGCTTAGCTTACGAGATCTGATGAGATTGGGCTAGCCTGGGCCATCCAAGTCAGGGCAAGCCAGAGTCTGCAGGGTCAAATTTGGTACCCGTATTTCCCAGAAACTGCAGGAGGCAAAGGCAATTTAATCGCACACTTCCATGTAGGATAAAAGGGACAGCATAAAAGGAAAACAGAGACGGAGAGGAAATTCAGGACTAAATAGTTTCTCCAGCAGAACATCATTACACCCAGAGGAAGCCAGAACAGAGTCCTTCGCAAAGCAAGGTATAAAATATAATGAAACGTAACCCAAAACTTTATGTAACCGAAAAACCAGTCTGTAGTTAAAAAAAAAAAACACAACAGTTAACAGATCCACATCTGAAAGGCCTGAATGAGCATGTGGCTTTTTTAGGCTGGTGTGTGTAACCTCAGAGGTCTTGAATCCCACCGAGTGCAGCTCAAAACTGATTCCATTACAGGAAATGCTTTCTCAGTCATGGCTAGTTCTTAGTCAAGACTGGCTAATTGCTCAAAGTTGACCTCAGTGAGTTGGAAGGAATATATGGGGGAAGGCGCTCTTTCAGGTATCATGGGCCAAGAACCAGAGAACTGTGGATTTTGCCTCGGAGCAAGCTGGAAATAAGAAGTCTGGGTTTCATGGTATGCTTGAGAAGGTCAGAATGAGTAGCTCCTTTTTAGGGAGAGTTCCCACAATTGCATTTGAAGTTGTGGTTGTCATATTGCCGGCTGGTGATTTCCACAGTCACCATTCACACAAGTGGGAAGGAAGCTGTATGTTGTGCACTGCCTTGGTCGTGCTATCAAGTACGGAAAATTATCATATGACAAACATGGTTGTGGGCAGTGTTCCCTCTAAGCTGAGTTAGTGTGAGCTAGCTCACAGTTTTTTTAGCCTCCGGCCTTAGCTCAGAAAGGATGGCTCAGGAGCAAACTAATTTATGTAGCCAAATTGCTCACTCACAACTTGAATGCCAGTAGCTCGCAAAGTAGGGGTCAGGTCACACGGTCATTTAGTGCGGGCTTCGCTGCTGATCCCTCGCGCATTAAAGTTTCCTGTTCATATTGGCAAACCCGCCTCCCGCACCGAAGCGGGCTGAGTCCCACGGTTTCCGCTCTTTTTATCCACGTTTTCTGACACCCGTTGGAACAGGTGTTTTCCGATATCTCGCGCTTTGTATCCGCGGTTTTGGTATCTGGACAGCAATCCGCCGTGACCGCGCTACCCTCCCCCCCTTTTTTGTGTTTCCGGTTTAAGTTATGCCCATGTGCAAACAGGCGCTAGCTTTTATTTTGGTCTTCTTAGTTTGTATGTATGCCCAAGCGCATGTGCAGGGTTTTTTTTTTTAACCCCGCGCCACCGCAGGGACGGGCGCTGTATGATCAGTACTTCGCGCAAGTGAAGCGGAAGACAGAGGGACCGTCTGACCACCTCCAAGCGATATAAAATGTCGCGGATAGAAGAACTGTGGGAAAACTAGCGCGGTAAGAGGTCCGTGTGACCACGGCCTAGAATTCTTGCTCACAAGATTCCACAGCTTAGAGGGAGCATTGGTTGTGGGACTGACTCCTGAAGTGGGGTGGGGGAATAGAGATATACTTGAAAGAGGCTTTTGCATTTGATATGAGTTAAATTGGTAACAGGCTTGAGTGCCCTTTGCCTTTTGATCTTTCCTTTCCTTTTCTCCCCCATCCACACCAAATCAGCCAATCCTCCCGGGAAACCAAGGCGGCCTCTCACGTTCTTCAGATGACCTGGAGTTACAAAGAGCTACGGAGTGTTTTGCAGAAGGATGGCTGGACCAAATCCCATTTCCAGGTGAAGGAAATGCGGGGTTTTCCAGTTGAGAAGAGTCATCACGGCCAGTGGGGGCTCCCATTATGATTCTGGCCTTTGTGAGGGTTGGATCTCACGGTTCCATTCCGCTAGCATAAAGAGTGTCTTGCAAGCAGGGTTGCCAGCTTTGGGTTGGGAAATACCTGGAGATTTTGGGGGGTGGAGCCTGGGGAGGTCAGGGTTTGGCAAGGGGAGGGGCCTCAGCAGGGTATAATGCCACAGAGCCCGCCCTCCAGAACAGCCATTTTCTCCAGGGGGACTGATCTTGGAGATTAATTTTAATAATGAGAGATCTCCAGGTGCCACCTGGAGGATGGCAACCTTACTTGCAGAGGAAGGCTCCATCTGCCGGAGGAGAAAACATCTGCGAGCGGAATGGGTCCGTGGGATCAAACCCAGAGTGCTTTTGCTTTGCTCACGTGCACGCAGTTCCAGTTCTGCACCAAGAAAACTCTGGTTCCATGCAGAGAACAAATGGTTCCACTCCGTGTCCCTGCACATACACGGCCGTGGGAGATGGCAGAAGGAAGCACTATGGAGACTGGGATTCGCTAGTAGGCTCTAAGAAGGCAGGTTAGAGTTTGATGTCTGTTACCGCCTTGTAAATGGACAGGTCCCTGCCCTGAAGGAGTAACAAAGCAAAATTGAGAGAAGAGCAGGTAGAGGGGGAGCAAGGGATGAACGCAGGCCAATGCAGTTACTCTTAACTGAAGCTCAGTTACAGCTGGGAATAATGGGATAAATCAAAGACTGTATGAGGATTTGGGGATGGATCTGAAAGAAGGGAGACCGGTGGCGCCGCATGCACATTCAGAACATAAGTTTCATGCAGAGAGGGCAAGAAGGGGAAATGGGTAGGGTTGTTTGAAGGAGAAGGAGATTGACAGGGCTTTGTTAATAATGCCAGGGCTCAAATTTGCCAGGGCAAGCATCCTGAACTGAAAACTCAGCTTGCCCAATGCCATCTGTTGTGTAAGCCTGTATCCTCTTAATGTACTCAGGGATGAGGGAGAAGCATTCTGCATATGCTCAGAGACATGCTTTCTTTACCAGAGCACATATTTTTAGGGTGTAGCCCTCTAGAGAGTCCCTGCTCAAATTAAACTCTGGGTATAGGAATCAGTTCGAGACCCGAGTGTGCCACATGACGGAGTGAGCTCCCGTCTCTAGTTCCAGCTCCTGCCAACCTAGCAGTTCGAAAGCAAGCAATTGCAAGTAGATAAATAGGTACCACTCTGGTGGGAAGGTAACAGCGTTCTGTGCGCCTTGATGTTTAGTCATGCCGGCCACTTGACCACGGAAACGTCTTCGGACAGCGCTGGCTCTTCGGCTTTGAAACCGAGATGAGCACTGCAACCCTAGAGTCGGATTCAACTGGCTTTCGAGCAAGGGAACCTTTACCTTTACCTTTTATAGGAATCAAAACTCTAACTTCCTCCATTCAGGACTTAGTTTGTTGTGACGTTTCAAAGCTTTCCCCCCCAGAACCAAGTGGTGTTCTGTTTAAACATCACAAAAACCTTGAATCCGGAAAATTCAAGATAAAAAGAGAAACTTGTAGCTTGAATGGTGCTGGGGGGGGGGGTATGGGAGCACATAACCTGTCTGTAGAACTTTACTGGTCCCAAGTGTGCCGTTTCTAGTGGTGAAAAATTGTGCTAAGTGCAGCTGTTTTAATTTTAAAAAACCAGCTTATGCAACTGTTAGTTCTTGTGGCAGAAGCTCCCCTCCCTCACTGCTCAAAACCCCCAGGAATCCCCCATTGCACTGGAAAAGATGAAGTTTCGTTATGTCCATTTTATCGCTGAGTCTCACCACTCTAAAAATAGGAAGTAGGGCACTCATTGGTCTTTGCAGAAAAAGAGGTTTGGGACTTTTAAAAATGGCTTGTGTTTTCTGGTCTGTTCTCTTCAAGCTGCTGACTCCGGTGTTTCTTTTTCTGTTCCAGTCTGCATCTGCTGCTCCCAAGGGATCCAAAGGCACTTCCTGCAAATCTGGCTATGATGACAGCACTCTGCCCCTGGTGGATAAAAGCCAAGGTCTGTGGCAGTCAGAGAGGCGTCTCCGTGAGCCGCTCTGCCATTCTGCAGAGAGAGGTTTTGCATCTTGAAATGCTCTGCCCTCTTCTCGGGATGTGGCTGGCTACTTTCCGGCAGCTGTTGAAATCAGGAGCAGATTGGCAGTTTCTTTTGCCCTGAAAAAGGGACCATTGCATCCCCAACAGTGGTGACAGTACAGAGCCCAAACAGGAGAGCCATTCTAAAAAGGCATTCCCACCTCAAGCTTTTGGTCTATATTTATGTATTTGTATATGGATGGGCCCTCTCTGTTCCTTTTCAGAGTTCCTCCGATCGATAGACCTCAAGCAATGACTTAAAAAGCGCTCAGTTTCTGAAGCAGAACACGATAGACAGGAATCTAGCAACCAATAAGGTTATTTTCGGATCACTGCTTAGTATCCGATAGGGAATAGCATCCCTTTGAGAATTACCGAACGATCAATGTGATAAAAGAGTGTTCAAGAGTCAAAGCTTATGTGCAGTGTGCAAAGCTTCTCCCCTGAAAATCTTGTTGGTCTCTGAGGCTCTACCAGACTCGAATCCACAAGTGAAACCATTCTATATAGACATAAAACATGTAGAGCGATAAGAACGAGTCAATCTTTCCATAGCTGTCAAACAAGCACAAGCAGCAAAATGGCAAACGAAATGGAACATTCATACGTAGGTCTGCTAAAAAGATGCAGCAAAGCTGGGAGTGCTGGAGAATAGAATGGTGTCCAGTCTTGGCTGTGAGCCCTCAGGGCAGAGCAGAGGTCTTGCAGAAGCAATTTTGCCTGCCCTTTCCTGCCCCGCCCCACCTGTCCCATCCAGTCCCGCCAGGCTGTGTTAGATGTGGACTGCAGGACCTTGGCTAGCTCCTGAGCCAACAAGTCATTCCAACAATTGCCAGAGCTGGGCTGAGCTCTTATATACTGGAGCAGCCCCAGAAACATCCAGGGAGCCTCCAACGTCCTTGGTCAAAGGATGTCTCTTAAAGGGACCATGCTTGTTCAACCCAGCTCTTTGGCATTTTACCACCTCAGTCCTTGCTGCCTTATACAAGATGTTTAACGGTTCCTCACTATGCTAGGGCATTTGATCTAGCTTGTCTTAATGCTAACCTTTCTGAAGTATTGTGTGGGAGGTTTTGTAATATTCCATACTCAGATGGTCCTTGTCCTTGTGGCCTGGGTAAGATTGATACTTTATCTCATAAAATTCTGGAATGTCCCTTTTATACTGGTTTTAGGAATGGGTGGATTTTACCTCTTTTATCACATTGATCGTTCAGTAATTCTCAAAGGGGTGATCAAGACCAAAGCTGCTCAGACACATGATGGGATGTCTGAAACCTGGCCTTGGGCAGGAAAGCCAATTTGTGGTCCTCTATGATGTTTTAAGTTTGGTGGAGACTTCTCTACAAACATACAGCTGAACCCAGTTAGGAAGCCCCAGTATTTGTTGAACTGACTGAAATCAAGTTTTTAAAAGCAGGTGACGTGGAAGACCACTACCTGAGATCCTGGAGACCCACTGCCAGTCAGAGTAGACAACAGAGACCTCGATAGACCAACTGATTCAGTGCAAGGCAGCTCCATGTGTGTCCATGTTTGCAGCATTCTGCACCTTCCTGGCATGTACCACGAAAAATTAAGTCACCAAAAAATATACCTATCAGGAGAAAGATGCGAAAGGTCCCTGGTTCAATCCCTGACATTAAAAGGATCAGGAAGCAGGTGACATGGAAGACCACTACCTGAGGTCCTGGAGACCCACTGCCAGTCAGAGTAGACAACAGAGACCTCGATAGACCAACTGATTCAGTACAAGGCAGCTCCATGTGTGTCCATGTTTGCAGCATTCTGCACCCTCCGGGCTGATTCTCTGGCATATATGCCGACTGAGGCTTTGAGGTGGCGATCTCAGATGCAAGGAGGGGAACGTCATATGTGGAGGGCCGGACTACTGGTTCTGGGATTGGCTGTAGAAGTGCTCCCCCTCCAGCTAACACTTATTATTTCCAGGACATGGTTGCTGGCTCAAGCCTGGCTATATGGACCCTCCTCATTCCCAGTACTACTAGAGCATGTATAAAGTCACATAATCTGTACTGGGCTCGCTGGCCAACGATATGAGAAAGGCTTCAACTGGATGCCTGCAATGATGTAATGTTGATATTTTGTAGTTTTGTGTGGGAATGTGGTCACCACTGAAAAGGCCCTCTCCTGGTCACCACACACCTGAAGATGGGAACACCTGGAGAAGGGCCTGTGGAACAGATCTCCAGGATAGGCTGATATAGGAGCAGGAGGTAACCACCTGAGAAAATGTCATTTTTGTCCTCCGCTTTAGAGTCACCAGAGCCCCCTCTGTACGTGTGCCAGTGCAGAGAAAGGCTTTAACTGGATGCCTGCAATAGTGTAATGTTGATATTTTGTAGTTTTGTATGGGAATGTGGTCACCACTGGAAAGGCCCTCTCCTGGTCACCACACACCTGAAGATGGGAACACCTGGAGAAGGGCCTGTGGAACAGATCTCCAGGATAGGCTGATATAGGAGCAGGAGGTAACCACCTGAGAAAATGTCATTTTTGTCCTCCGCTTTAGAGTCACCAGAGCCCCCTCTGTACGTGTGCCAGTGCATCGTTTCCCTCTCTCTCTGCAAGGCTGATGAGTAATCCCAGGTCTGGCTAGGTTTTCGCACAGACCAATGGTTTCAATTCTTCTCTTTTGTAGATAATGAGAAGTCTGGAAGTCGGGACATGATACCTATGGATGAACTTGGGCCAGGTAAATGCAGAGATGGATCAAACCTTCCCCCTGTCTTTCTCAATTGTGCTCCCTGTTGCTCAGGAAGGAGTCGAGCTTTTTCTCAGAGAGAAGCTCCTTTCAAGCGGATAAGCTGACATTTAAGCAGAACTTTCCTTTCCAAAAGATCAATAGTTTTAATGCACACGGGCGTACCCACACGCCAGTACAGCATGAGTCTTTAACCATGAGATGTGACAGCCAGGTCTTTTGCAGCACCTTGCTCCCACTTACGGGAGAACCATCACATGTTCAAATTCCTCTCCCCCTTAAACAAACAAACAGACCTTCCAAACATGTAGAAAATTAGCTCTTCAAGAAGGTTTAGATTAGAACCCTTCACTCATGTGCTAGCTTTCAACAGGGCCAGAATTCTTGACAAATGGGGAGCGCCAGGCCCGTAGCCAGGATTTTGTGGCTTATGGGGCAAATTATTTCTGGTGGGGCTGAAGTTCTCGGCGCAGAAAGGAAAGCCATATAGCCAATAGCAAACTGTCGAAAGGATAGATATCTATATTGCAAGCTGTCAAGCATTTTAGATGACAGTTCTCAGCTGCTGCAAGTTAATTACTTCTGCCAGCCTAAGCAGCAATTCTGATAACAAGCCGGCAAGTGGGAGTGATGACTTCTATAGTCAAGAAAGCTAGCACTTAGGCAGAAGAGCTCTCTTAAAGAAGACCAGTTCCTTGACACAGAGTTAGAAGATATCCTAGAGGTCATCTACTCCAACCCCATTGCTCAGTGCGGGAATTAGTCAACTACAGCACCTCACTCTGCTTAAAGGAGTGCGTGCCATTAAAAATGTTTTTAAATTATTGAAAGAAGCATTTACAGGAGAAATTCTTGTGGGAATTATTGAAAGAAGCATTTACAGGAGAAATTCTTGTGGGAATTATTGAAAGAAGCATTTACAGGAGAAATTCTTGTGGGGCTGTGTCTTTAAGAAAGGGGGCAGAGCCCCCCAAAGCCCCACCTTAACTATGGGCCTGGGGAGTGCCAGACTGCCTGCATTTTGAAGAGGCACGTTCCAAGAAGGACTTTATCATGTGTTTCTTCTTAACATAGGCATTGGCTCAGAAAGAGCCTGTCAGTGTGGTAAAGCCATTTGTCCTGCTGCCTTTACCTTCAACATCAACATTGTTATAAAAGAGTTTCTTTCAGGGTTTTGCCTGAAAATAAGAAATTTCAAGAGGGAGCTTGAATGAATGGTGAAAATCAGAGGTGCTTCCAACAATAGCCAAAGCAAAGCCGAATGTAAATCCGTGATTTGGGCCCATCCATTGTGCATTCTACAGACACATCTTCCAGGGAACTGGGATGGGAGACAGCTCCTTGTCTCATGGATGCACGGCTGCTATTCAGCTTTTGCCACCCAGTATACAAAACAGCTCTCACATTTTCCCAAGACACCTGGAAACTGGCACCTGGTGGCATGACCTAGGTGGAGAAGAGATCCCCAATGAAGATTTCCCTATGAAGAAAGGTTAAAGTGCTTGGGGCTCTTTAGCGTGGAGAAACAACGGCTGAGGGGTGATACGATGGAGGTTTATAAGATTATGCATGGGATAGAGCAAGTCGAGAAAGAAGTACTTTTCTCCCTTTCTCACAATACAAGAACTCGTGGGCACTCCATGAAATTGCTGAGCGGCCGGGTTAGAACGGAAAAAAGGAAGTCCTTCTTCACCCAAAGAGGGATTAACACATGGACTTCACTGCCACAGGAGGTGGTGGCAGCTACAAGCATGGATGGCTTCAAGAGGGAATATGGATAAACATATGGAGCAGAGGTCCATCAGTGGCTATTAGCCACAAGGTATAGATAGGAACTCTCAGTCTGGGGCAAGTGATGCTCTGTGTTCTTGGTGCTTTTGGGGGGGGGCAACAGTGGGAGGGCTTCTAGTGTCCTGGCACCACTGATGGAGCTCCTGATGGCACCTGGTATTTTCAGTCGCTGTGTGTTGGACTGGATGGGCCATTGGCCTGATCCAACATTGGCTTCTCTTATGTTCTTAAAACAGTCATACATCCTGCACAGAATAGGTTTCTTCAGGATAGTGTCTAATTCTTCCTCCAGATAGCAGTAAAACACTTTGGCATACAAAGGATTAAAGAAATTCATTCCCGGAACCTGGTGGTGTAGATTTCCAAATGGTTTGTTTTGGAGACAAACAGTCACGTCGTTACCAACTAACGAGAGATTGTGGATTGCCTCGGCACACTTAATTCCACAAGCCTGTGGCTACAAAACCAGGCCTCAAAATGTGGTCTCTTTGCTCCTGGAATTAATTTCTATCCAGAAAGATTGGATCCAACTTGGTCGGCTGTGAAAAGAGAGGTTAGATACCTTTTCCAACCCAAGAGTAGCTTCTCTTGAAAGCTAAAAGAGTAAAAATAGCCACCCCCTCTGATTAATGTGTTCCCTTTCATATCCTGCGCGCACACTTCAAATGTCCGAGCCAGCATGAATAAGCTGTCGATATGTATTTTGCTTAAGGGAAGACTGAAATATACGTCCTCCCAGTGGGAAGGAAATAGCTTCAAACGGGATCACACTCCAGGGTGGCCATGTATTAGCCAGTTTGACAGTGAGACGCCATAGACCAAACATGCCATGGCCGGAAGATATTGCTTATGTATTCAGAGTAAAATATTCACTGGTGCTTGGCATACTTTGTGCGTCGAAGAAGTACTTCTGGGGAGGGGGCGGTCTTCCAGTAAGAGCAGTTGCAGATACTAGGAGCAGTTGGAACACGAGACCATCACCCAGCTTTAACAAAAGAAGAGTTGGAGAGTGTCACATCATAGCACACCCCAAGTCCACAGGTGAAATGATGAAAAAGAAGAGGAGAAGAGAATGGATTTGTACCCTGCCCTTCACTACCCGAAGGAGACTCAGAGCATCTTACAATCTCCTTTCCCTTCCCCTCCCCACGACAGACACCCTGTGAGGTAGGTGGGGCTGAGAGAGCTCTTTTGAGAACTGCTTCTGAGAGAACATCTCTGAGAGAACTTGTGACTGGCCCAAGGTCGCACCAGCAGCTGCATGAGGAGGAGTGGGGAACCAAACCCGGTTCTCCCGGATTAGAGTCCACGCTCCTAATCACTACACCAAACTGGCTCAGTAAAAAGTACGAAGATGGACAAGTGATTTCAGCTTACGTACTTTTATTCGTGAAGAACAAGACAACTTGCTCGGCTTACGGGCCGGCTTAAATGTGCAAGGAAACCCACACCCCAAACACACCCCACTCTGTGTATTGGCTATTTTCAGTGGCCGCGTGTTCCATAGGCTCTCAGCCAGGAGCCTAGTCCCCCTATTGGTGCGGTCTAGGATCCGCAGAGTCCATTGTCTTTGGGAGCGAAGCTCGACGGCTTCTGACGACCGCGTGGAGCCCTTGCCTCGCACGCGGTCTGGAATGAGTGCATTACACTCAGAGAAGCAGCCCCAGGAGAAGGAGCAGCTCAGCTGCAGAAACGAGGGCGTCTTGAACTAGGCCCACGGAGGTCTTCAGGAAGAGAATCTTGCGAGCAACGAGCCTGTTTGGGAAGAGAGGCCTAGAGGCATTGGGTGGGAGCAGACCCTTGGAGGGTGAAGGCATGCCTTGCCCAGAAAAATAATCCTGAAGCCAGTGTGGTGCAGTGGCTAGATTATGAGACTAGAGTCTGGGAGACCCAGGCTGAAATCCCCGCTCTGCTGTGGCAGCCTGCTAGGTGCTCTTGGGCCAGTCACACACATCCTCAGCCTAACCTAGCTCGCAGAAAAGTGAAGGTAGAAGTAGAGGCAAGGAGAGCCTCTTTGGGTCCCCACTGGGGAGAAAGGCATGATATTAAATGAAGTAAATATGTAAATAAATCTCAACGGGGGGGGGCAGTAGAGGGGTAGCGACCGTGGGGTCTGACTCTGAAGCCACGAGGCAGCTGCAAAGAAACTGAGGGACCCCCCCCCTCCTCAAGGGGCAGAGCGGAAGGCCTGGACAGGGCCAGCTCGAAGAATTTTGCCACGCCAAGCAGGGCCAGGTGGCATTGTTCAGGGAGGCAACGTATGCCCGTCACCTCTTTGATCTGCACCTGGGAGGAAGGTGGGCCTAGGCAGAGCAGCAGCCGCAGCATGCCAGATCTGGGAGGCCGTGGTGGGCACAAGCCACGTCCATGGCTGCCTCTCACGTGGCCTCCATCCTCAAAAGAGGTTTTGTGGGTCTTCTCGGTGGATGAGCTAGCCCTGAGACCGGGCCTGAGCTGTGTAACAAAGAAGGACAAGCAACACGGGCTACATTTCCGTTCCTTCCTTCCTGCAAGGAGCTCAGATGGGGAACGCTGTTCCATGCTGCTGCATTTTATCTTCACAACAACCCTGCAAGGAAGGTTAGGCAGGGAAAGACTGACTGCCCAATCTTCATGGGGGTTGGGGTGCGAGCCGGGCATCTTTCATATCTGAAGTGGATCCTCTAACCACTGCACCTGCTTGCATTCAAGGAGAACACTTTTGCTGAGAAGAAGGAGCACCACAGCTCTTATGGATTTGCCTATACAGCTGTCCCTATGGTTGCCAAGAGTTGCTTATTCATCCCAGCTAGTCCATTAGGCATTACAAGGGACTATCAGACATGGGATTAATGGATGGTTTTTCTGAAAGAGGGATGAAACATAGAAACAGAGAGCTGGAAGGTTCCTCAGTGGTCATCTAGTCCAACCCCCTGCACAAAGCAGGACATTCACAACTGCCTACCCCCCATTCTCCCTACTTTCTCAGTGACCCCTGATCTGTATGTTCGTGAAAGGAAAAGGCATTGCTCTAGTTTGGCCCCTAGACCTGCGAACTCCACTAAAGGGAACTTATTCAATTAAAAGAGAGGCTCATCTGCTTCGCTTATATCTGTTTGGTGTTCACTGTGGCTGGAGGAGGATGGGCAGAAACCCCTGATCCAGGGAATGTTACAGAGAGTCTGGTGAGCTTTCTGGATCTCGAAGGCAGCAAGTTATTTCCAGGCATGGGACAGAGAGTTTCTTCCACCCCCTCCATCTCCACTAAATAGCTTGACAGTTTCTATCCAGAACACGGCCTGAAGCCGCTCTTGGTGGTCCCATCTCAGAAGCTAAGCAGACTTCCCCTTGGACAATTCCTTGGATAAGAGACCACTTTGGAACATCAGGATCATAGAATCATAGAGTTGGAAGGGTCCTCCAGGGTCATCTAGTCCAACCCCCTACACAAAGAAGGAAATTCACAAATACCTCCACCCCACACACCCCCAGTGACCCCTGCTCCATGCCCAGAAGATGGCAAAAGACCTCCGAGACCAAAACTGGCCTGGAGAAAAATTGCTGCCTGACCCCAAAGTGGTGATCAGCATTTCCCTAGGTGTGTAAGAAAGGGCCTGGTGTGGTGGCATGAACATCACATCAGGTAACAGGGTGAATGTTGATGTGCCAGTGTAGCCTCTGGCCCTTGAACGTTTACGTCTCAATGCATTGGTTCATCTTCAGGGTGAGGCAAGACTCTTTGTTGGTGTGGCTGCAGCAGAGTGAGGCCTAGTCTGCGCACATGAAGCCTGAGGGAGGAGTAGGGCTGCCAAGGGGGGGCGGGGGGCGGGTAACCCCCTGCTTTCGAGGCCCGATTTCCGCCACCGCGGAATCGGACCCCGGGGGGAACCCCACCCCCCGAAGTGCAGCGTGGGTGCGTCACAGGAAGTGACGCAACAACGTAGAGCACGTTGGGGGCGTGGCCCCAATCGTTGGAAAACTCTATGGTTTTCCCTCCAACGATTGGGGCCACATGTGCTCTACATCGTGCGTCACTTCCTGTGATGTTCTGGCGGCGCGCTTTGCGCATGCGCGCACACATCCCTCAGCAGCTCCCGGACCGAAGCAACGCTCCCCCGCCGGTGAGTAAGAACAACTTGGCAACCCTAGGGAGGAGGTAGTGAGGTGGCAGAGTGCTCAGGCGGTAGGATAGATTCCGATGCTTCAGGCTGAAGGCGAGAGCACATATTGAACGTTCCCCTGCGCTTATAATCCCTTGTAAGCAGAACAGCATGAAAAGAGCTAAGCTAGAATCCTCCTGTCTGATCTTCTTTTTTTATTATTTGCAGGGAGTTTTCAGATGGGGGAGCATTATAAATGTGAGTCTTCCCACCTACAGTCTGTAGCCCTTTCTGTCACCTCAGGAAGCAGATAAGGCGCATGCTGGAAGTGAGAAATGTGGCTCTTGCTTCAGCGGGATGCCAGGCACTGTTGTGTGGGCTGTGAGGGGAACCATTACGGCCATGGGTGGGAAAGACATTTATTTATTTATCAGATTTATTTATTTATCAGATTTATACCCCGCCATCCCAGCCGAAGCCCTCTGTGGTGGAGGCAAGTCTGGCTAGTTTTTTCAGATGGTGAAGCGTTGTCTCTGTTCTGGTAACATTTTTGACAAAAGAGAACGAATACCCATTCAAGCTGCCATGTTGTTGACACATCAGTTTCCCTCATGGGTCACATGTCATTCCCTTCACAGATGGCTACTCCACCATCGACCACCGGGAAAAAGAGCGGAAGTACAAAGCCAACGACAACATGGGGGATGCATCGGAGAAAGAACCTCTAAAAGTAAGCGGTTTGCTTTTCTTCTTTTGTTATTGCTGCTGTTGAATGACATGGGGTTTTTTTTGGGGGGGGGTAAATCAGACAGGCAGGCGCTATTACCCATTTGGGAAGACACAGTTTTGGAGGGAGCCTAGTGGAGAGATGTGTTTCCTTAGAATCATGGATGGGATCTCCAGGGTCATCTAGTCCAACCCCCTGCACAATGCAGGAAAATCACAAATGCCTCCCACACCCCCAGTGACCCCTGTTCCATGCCCAGAAGATGGGAGGGGGACCCTCCAGGATCCCTGGCCAAACTGGCCTGGAGAAAATGGCTTCCTGACCCCAAAGTGGTGATCAGCATTTCCCGTGGCGTGTAAGAAAGGGCCACAAGAACTAAGCACCGATGCAGCCCTTCCTGCCCTCCCTCTCATGATCTGCCCAAGTTTACAGAAGACCTTAACTTGGTATCTCAGCTCGCCTTTGAGACTAGCAATTCTGGGAACTTGTGAGTTTTCAATATTCTTTGCCAAACCTTCATGTAGAGGCTCAGAGAACTCTCTTGGAACATCCTTGGCCATTTACTTGAATGGTCAAAGTCTGTTGTCATGATTCCTTCAGATACCATCTGCCCATTGCCTTGCCTCTCCCTTGTTTTTGGTTCTTGGGGTGTTACTACCTGTCCCGGTCATCTCCTTCCGGCCTCAGGGACCAAATGCTTTCACTTAACCTCCTCCCAGTCCCTCCATACGGGCATCCGGAACTTCCTAACAGGTTGGTGTCTCCATAATGGAAACCCTGGTATAAAAAGCAGATGTAGTGGATTATCTTGGGCAGTGGTGGCCATACCTGCTTAACATAAGAGCCACATAGAATAGATGTCAGATGTTAGAGAGCCGCAAGACATGAACAAATATTATATGTTTTTATTGAGAAAGATGCAGATTTGCTTTTTATTAACATTAAATGAGACTGCCAACTTTAAATGTGTCCTCCAAGCCCCCCTCCCACCAGCTGGCTTGGCTTGGAGAAGGGATTCAAAGAGACAAATGCCTTCTCCAAGCCGACTGGGGGGGGGGCTTTGAGAATGCATTAAAGTTGCTTTCTTTCTTTCTCTGTTTCCCCCCCCCCAAACACACACACCTCAAGCCTACCCATGGAGGGGAACACTGGCTGGGGAAGGGAAGACCGATCGGGGAGGCATGCCTCCGCTTCACTTCCCCAGCCGCCCTGCCGGGAGCCACACAATATGTGTGAAAGAGCCACATGTGGCTCCTGAGCTGCAGTTTGGCCACCCCTGATCTTGGGAATGGAGATTTTGAGCAAGTGTTGACACCCATCTGCCTCACCTTCTCTTGCTCAGAGTCTTTGAGAGGACGGGGGTTCTTGAATTTTTAACTTGGGGTGGGGTAGTAAGAGCTCCTGAGATGTGGCTTCCCAGGGTCCAGATTTTCTCTCAGGGGGACTCTATTTTCCCTTCATAGCCCTTTGACCTTAAGAAGACCATCTCAATCGATCCCTACCACTTTGGTCATTCTCCCACCAACTCCTCCTCAGAGATCCAGAGCAACCAGCTAAGCAAGACCACTTTGTATCTTCTGCTCACTCTGGGTCCTGCTGGAATTCATTCCCCCTTTCCGTTTGGGGATGTGGGAAACATGGTTTGCCTTGAAGGTTTGGTAGACATGGCCGGAGGCCTGCCATTCCTTCCAGGAGTCTCCTTGTGATGTTGAAGTTCCTAACAGCTGTTTGTATGCAAAGGCATGTGTCTTTTTGTTGTTGTTGTTCTGTTGCTTTCAGTGCCTCCTAGGAACCAACCCCACCCCCCAAGCCTATAGCTGTGCAGGAGACTTTGTCCTGAGAATAGTCACTTCAAGCACCTCTGCTCCCTTGTGGTTTCCATGGTGAGAAGGAGTGGAATATGGTGTGCAAGTGTCCATGCAGAATTGTGTGCGGCGCATACTTTGCCCTACATAGTCATCATTTGAACATACCCCCATATGTGCAACACATCCACGGAAGGTGTAATTTCAAACTTAGCCAGTGGTTTAGAGCTGTGGTCTTCAGCCTTTTTCAGACTCCTTGAGCTCCACGCAACCACTTGTCCATCTCTATCCTTCACTCTGGTCTGCTCTGCTCTGAGACATTTTTCACCCTTTCTCTGACTCAGTTCAACTTTCATGTGAAACCCTGGTTTAATTAATTTAACTGCAGAACAAAGTTTGAGTCCAGTGGTACCTTTAAGACCAACAATTTTTAATTCAAGGTATGAGCTTTCGTATTTGCACACACTTCCTCAGATACAATGAAATGGAATTTAGCAGTCCATACATACAAGGCAGAGGCAAATTAGCATACAACGTAATGAAGATGTTTTAACAGATGCAAATAGGAATAACAAGCTGAGTCTATAAGGTCACCATTGTTTGGATTTAATTCCGGGGGCGGGGGGTAGTGAAGCAAATAAATATATCAGAATTGGGGATAGATGTGTAAAATGTATCCTTCGTAATTGTGGAGTGCTAAGAGTAATTAACTGAGACCTTGTTGTGACGCTCCATCTGTCTCCTCTCAAGCATGGAGGTAACTAATAGCATCTTTTTATTTGAGGTGGGGTGATTTGTAGTGCAACGTTATGTCTTCCTTGTTATCTGACCAGAGAAATGCATTCCAATATACCATTCTAGTATTCATTGCATTACATTACAATCACTATTCTAATCTACTATTACAAATAAGAAATACACTAAAATAAAGAGGATGTATAGCTCTTCTTGATGAGAATACAGATGTAAGAACTGAATGAATTTAGCATATGTAGTCAGATAACTATAGTTAGCGTGATAATCAGATCGAGCCCAACTTTGGATAGTTAGGGTAGGTCAAACCAGGATCTGAAACCAAAGCCTGAAATTGTTTTATTGACCATATTATTAACCATACCAGGTTTTATCTGTGTGTGGACAACTGACTCTTGTCTTAATAACCTGGTACTGCCATGCATACTGGATTACCAGGTGGGTATTTGTGGAATCAGCAGTTGAAAGAGTGAAGGCTATGCAAGCAGTGTTGGTTGAGGTAAACCAGGGCTTGAAGGATGGTCTGAAAGCCAAATCCTGGCATCACAGACTAATCATAGTTAAAATAAACCATTATTTCACATTATGTCTGAACTGAACCTCTGTCTTTCTCCTCTCCGCTTTTTCTGCTCTGAGAAAGAACGGGGTATAAATCCAATCTCCTCCTCCTCCTCCTCCTCCTCCTCTTGCATTATTTTTTTCTTCTTTCTGTCCCTCTTTTTCCTCTCTTGGCTGCCATCACACACACTAAATAATCCACTTTCAATCCACTTTCAGTGCACTTTGCCAGTCACACACAGTTCTCTCTCTCCACCTCTTTCTCTCTTTGGCTGCTTTCACACACATTGGATAACACTCTTTCACTGCACTTTCAGTGCACTTTAGCAGTCATTTGTCACACAGGGAAATCCAGTTACAAACAATTGCTCAAGTGCATTATCCAATGTGCATGAAGGCAGCCTTTTCCTCCTTTGCTTAAAACCCTAAACAAAAGAAATAATGTTGTATCCTGCTGGTTGCTCCCTCTAAGCTGTGGAGTCTTGTGAGCAAACATTCTACTTTGTGAGTTACTGGCATTAAAGTTGTGAGCAAGTGATTTGGCTGCTGCATAAATTAGCTTACTCTGGAGCCATCCTTCCTGAGCTAAGGCAAAAATGTGTGAGCCGGAGGCTACAAAACTGTGAGCTAGCTCACACTGACTCAGCTTAGAGGGAGCACTGGTGCCCACCCATAATAGGTCTCTTTAGGCCTGTTTGTTCCCCAACAGAAGACAAATGGCTTATGGCATATCCACATGGCAGCTTCCCACAATTGCGACTGTGATCCATGGTGCACAATCAGGTACATGTAAAGGTTCCTGGGACCAGTGTTCCCTCTAAGCTGAGCTAGCTCACAGTTTTTTAGCTTCCGGCTCACACATTTTTGTCTTAGCTCAGGAAGGATGACTCCAGAGCAAACTGATTTACACAGCAGCCAAATTGCTGGCTCACAGCTTTAATGCCAGTGGCTCACAAAGTAGAATCGAGACTCCACAGCTTAGAGGGAGCATTGCCTGGGACACACCCAGGGCTATTTTTGGGCAGGAACGCACAGGAACGGAGTTCCGGCTGGCTTCAGAGTTGGCCACGCCCACTTCAGCCAAAACCTCTGCGTGTGTGGCTACAGAGGGAAGGCCTAGAAAGCAACCCCCCCCCAGCGACTCTGAGGTGGGCAGGCTGGGGGGGTCCTGGAAGGATTGGGGAGGCATTTAAATGTCTCCCCGTGCCTCCCCTGGCCTGTCCAAGGGGTGTGGCCTAATATGCTAATGAGGTTCTGCTGTTGGGTGTGGCCTATTACGCTAACGAGTTCCTGCTGGGCTTTTTCTACAAAAAAAGCCCTGGACACACCTACCCATAAGAGTGGCCATCAGCAGTGCGGCTGTCACAGGGCATGGTGGTATCGTGCCAGTCCCTCTCGGCCATTTGGACTGCTCGGAAGCTGGTGTGAGGAGAGCCCCATCAATACGGATGGCGAGAATCACCGAACCAATGCAACCCAATACACAGAATCCTTTGATTCCTTCGATCAAAGAGCCCCGCTTTAAGAAACGTTACTCTTTCGCTTGTGGCCTTGTGGGCTTTTCAGTCTCAGCAACCCACGCAGTTTCTCCCAGGAGGAATCTCTTCCTCTGCTTCTTCTTCCGCCCTCTCCGAAAGCTGCATCTCCTGTCTGTTCAAAGCTGGGCTGGACTCCATCATCCCTTCTGTCCTTGCGGTTTAGTAATTACTGCCCTCGCTTGGGTCCTGGAGCGGATTATTTCTCTCTCTCTCCCTTTGTCTCGAGCATGAAAGGATTGTTTCAGTCTCGCTCCTCCTCAGAAGCGTCTTCTTTTTATCTCCTTGCCTTGTTAACGTAATCCATTGTCTCACGATCACACAGCAGCGACAAATCCGATAAGCCGGAGGCTGTATTTAGCCAGGCCTGCACCGAAGACCCCTGCAGCGTTGTTGTGACCGTGAGACACACTGCCCTCTTTACCCCCTGCTCCGCTTGGCTCACGGAATTCGACTGGGCAAGCGCAGTCAGGCGCAGGGGCGAGGATGATGGCTTGAGCCACGGGCGACAAGATTGCAGCGACACACGTGGCTGTTCCTACAATGAGGACCTCATTCAAATCCGTCTGCCCAGGGCAGCCCAAGTGCTGAACCAATTTCGTAAGCATGAGCCTGGGGAGTGGCTGTTAATGGGGTTTAGCAGCCATCACATTTTGGTCCAGGGGAGTGGAGTGGGCACCGCATCAGTGTCTCGCTGCAGACTTTAAGGGTCCGTTGCATGAGATGCCATCTCTGTGACCCTTCCCGCCGTAGGCCAGTTTGGTGTAGTGGTTAAGTGTGGGGACTCTTATCTGGGAGAGCCAGGTTTGATTCCCCACTCCTCCTCTCGCAGCTGCTGGATAACCTTGGGCAAGCCATAGTTCTGTCAGAGATGTTCTTGAAAAGAGCAGTTTGTGTCAGGGCTCTCTCAGCCCCACCTACCTCACAGGGTGTCTGTTGTGGGGAGGGGGAGGGAAAGGAGTTTGTAAGCTGCTCTGAGTGAAGGGCAGGGTATACATCCAATCTCCTCCTCCTCCTTCCCCACCAACCTGCTGACCCTCTCCTCCTGGGTCCAAGTCCTGACCTTCACCCAGAGAGGGGGGGGCAGCTGCGGCTCCTCCTACTCTCCTGTGACCTCTGACTTTCTCAGACTTTTGGAGAGGTTGGCAAGAAAAACGAGAAGCAGGCCCAGGGGACTCTGGGAGTTGGCAAGGAGCCCTCGGTCAAAGGATGTCTCTTGAAGGGACTGTGCTTGTTCAGCCCAACTCTTTGGCATTTTACCACTTCAGTCCTTGCCATCCTATACAAGATATTTAACAGTTCCTCACTATGCTAGAGGTGTGGGCCTTGGCAGGTGCCTGATGATGCTGACCACTGATGATGCCAGCCCTGCTTCAGAGTCAGAAGCGAGTAGAGTTGCCAGTCTGGCAACCGACAGGAGGGCTGTGGGCAGGAATATGGGGTGGGGGGGCACAACACCAGCTCTGGTGCAACGTCACTTCTAGTAAAATAAAGAGGAAGTGACATAGGTAGCTCTAGGAATCACCAAAAACTCTATGGCAAGCCTCCTCGCCAGGCCTGCTTACTACTACTCACAACAATAACACCAAACACAGTAAAACAAAAAAGAAGAAATAAGAAGAAGAGGATATTGGATTTATACCCCACCCTTCACTACCCGAGGGAGTCTCAGAGCGACTTGCAATCTCTTTTCCCTTCCCCTCCCCACCACAGACACCCTGGTGGGGCTGAGAGAGCTCTCTCGAGAACTGCTCTTTCCAGAACAGCGCTGAGAGAACTGTGACTGACCCAAGGTCACACCAGCAGCTGCATGTGGAGGAGTGGGGAATCAAACCCAGCTCTTTCAGATTAGAATCCACGCTTCTAACCACTACACCAAACACGCAAATATGTCTCCTAAGGACCTCTCCCTTTCCCCTTTGTGGTGACTGAAAAAGTGTCCCCATGGCCATTTCATGCCGCAGGTGCTCCAAAGATTCCCCTTAAATGGAAGGAAACAGGTTGATTTGCCCCCCCCCCCTCCAGATTAAAGGCAAAAGCCCTGGGAACTTGAGAAGCCATACTTGGAATGAGCACATCATGTGACTGTCCCTCCTTACTCCATTGGGACTCTGTGCTTTCCCTCTGGGGAAAATCCTTGGGTGGAAGCAGTCCATGTTTCTGAAATGCTGGGCATTCCAATATGTGGTGTATCTCACGCTGGCAGTCACGAGGAGTCCTCCTGCCATTTCACCACGAGGACTGGGGCCTCTTCAGATCTTAATACCATTCCCACATGGAAGACGCGTTCTCACACGAATTAACACAAAGCCTTGTGTGTCCGCTGTGATGCAGCAGTGCCCTGAAGGTTTTTCTTTCATGGTGTGTAAGCCCTTGGAGATCACAGCCCTTTGCGATTTCCCACTACGTGTGTATGAAGTCAAAAACTTGATTAGTGGTTCGTTGCCATTTACAATCTTAATTTGAGGGGGAAAGACACAAAACTACCAGGGAGCTCTTTATCGAGCATCGCCAAGCGCTGCTCGGATGACTGACAAGCAACCTGGAGAGGGAACTTGGGGAGAGAAAAGGTAGCCACATAACAGATAAATATTAGTGGACCTTACTCTCCCACGCACACCCTTACAGCAGAACTTCACTTATTTGAACAGGCTTTTGAGGAGAGTCAGACAAACAGCGGTACAGTTTTTACCCCAGCCTGCTTTGAAATTGGCTCCTGGGGGGAGGGGGGAAATGAGAACACTTAGAATTTGAGTTACGATCACAGATTGATGGGGTAGATGTAAAGGAGGGCAGAGAGGGACGGTTGTATAACTGAGACGTACAAGTGGGAAAGGCAGTGGACTGGTTCTTAGGACTGGCCACAAAACTTAGAAGAAAACGTCAAGTCAGTTGCCAAAACTGGTACTGATTTATCAAAAAGGGAAGGGAAGGGAAGGGAAAGGGGGTATGAGAGACATGTCTCATCTCAGATAAATGTTGTGTGTAACTCAGACTATTCTGAGAGCTCGGGATTTACAATGCACAGTAAATTGTCATTAATGCCACTTAAGCTGACATTGTTTCCTGCGGGAGGGAACTTTTTGTTCCTCGCCCCCTGCTGATTTGCCCCATGGCCCTCCCAGGTAATGTGCTTAGACCACATTTATGGTTTGCTCTCTGAACGAGGTAGTGACAGGTACTGCAGGGAAATCAAAGTTGTTCTCCCTTGCTCTGAAGGCATCATACCAGCCCCCAAAACAAAAAGTGAAAATGTGTGTTGATTTCCAAGTAGTTTGCAGTCCCCTGGCTCAGCTGCTGTGAACCCCACATTTTCATGAGCTATGATCAGATGGGGTCGATGCTCAAAGATGTTGTAGGTTTCTGCAATGAAGCACACCATGGCTGAATCACTCTTTCTTTGTCTCTCTCTTTCTCAGTCTGCACTAATGCTTACTTGCAACCCTTTTGAACTGCTGGGTTTGTTTGTTTGTCTGTTTGATTAATCTGCTCTGTTTTGCCTTTTTAACGCCTCACCCTGTTTGCTGCAGAATGACACAAATAGGAAAACCATTAACAGGAGTAACAGGGCTTCGGTGACTCTGGTGGATGTCCGTGACCCTAAACCCCAGCCTGTTGACTCTTGGGTCTAATTTGCATGCATGGTAGGTTCTTTTCATGGTAATTGGTGCTTCTGATTAACTTGTCTCTTTGGTGCATGACCTGTATCGCTGCGTGTCTTCTCCAGCTACCTGTTTCCTTTGCAGGCTGAAGCCGATACCTTAAGAAAATGGCTCTGTATGTGCATGTTGTGTAATGTATATTTCACTCCATTCATTTGGATTAAAATGTCGCTCTATACAGCCAGTGGAGTGAGGACCAACTTGGATGTGGCAGGCGATGCATGTCTGTTTCTACATGTGTCTACCATGTTCATGTCTAAAGCAGAGGATGGGGAGGAATCTGTTTTTTAAAGAAACAAAAACAGATTGTGTGGGGGAGGGGAGGGAAACCCTGCCTCCTCCCACGTCTGACCTGTCCACATCCTGTTTTTTCCTTTCAGATTTCCCCCAGCCAGTCTCATTTATGGGATTAGAGAAAAAAGCTTCATACATTGAAGCACAGTAAGAAAAATTGCAGGAAGGTTAGCTCCACTGACACCTCTGTTTTCGTTAAGAAATGAAAATTAGAGACACCCTCCCCCCCATCCGTGTACTCTATTAGAATGAATCTGACTGCAGAATCCTATATTCAAATCCTTGTGCAAGAAGGAAGTGGTTACATCAAAGACAGCCAGGAGGACAGTGACGGAACACAGCAGGTTCTACACTGGAAGCCAGCCTAGGGCCTGGAGTGGACGTGGAAGTGCTAATAGAGTACACAGATTGGGGGGGGGGAGGGGGTCTCTAATTTTCATTTCTTAACGAAAACAGGTGTCAGTGGAGCTAACCTTCCTGCAATTTTTCTTACTGTGCTTCAATGTATGAAGCTTTTTTCTCTAATCCCATAAATGAGACTGGCTGGGGGAAATCTGAAAGGAAAAAACAGGATGTGGACAGGTCAGACGTGGGAGGAGGCAGGGTTTCCCTCCCCTCCCCCACACAATCTGTTTTTGTTTCTTTAAAAAACAGATTCCTCCCCATCCTCTGCTTTAGACATGAACATGGTAGACACATGTAGAAACAGACATGCATCGCAAACTAGATGTCATAGCATCTACAGGTATGAGCCATGAAGACTGAACCATGACCTGACACTTTTTGCTTCCTGTACCGCCCCCTTTTCTGGTTGCGTATCATCCAAACTAGATATCATAGCATCTACAGGTATGAGCTATGAAGGCTGAACCATGACCTGACACTTTTTGCTCCCAGTACCGCCCCCTTTTCTGGTTGCGTATCATTTCTTATTCATTGTTGATGTATTAAATATATGAGTGGCACTTGCCCCCTCTGCCAGTTTGCGGTCCCCTTCCACTCTAGGCCCCAGGCTGGCTTCCAGTGTAGAACCTGCTGCGTTCCGTCACTGTCCTCCTGGCTGTCTTTGATGTAACCACTTCCTTCTTGCACAAGGATTTGAATATAGGATTCTGCAGTCAGATTCATGCTTTGGCCACTAAACCATGCCGGCTGCATTCATGCTGTGATCTCAGATGTGCCGGTACAGAGCTGTAGGAAATGTCCGTGGTCATTGCTCTGTGAGTGTTTCCTTTCCTTTTCGTTTTCCAGTGATGGACAAATTCCCTTTTTTCTCAAATTGTAAATGGCTCCACAATTGCTTCCCTGCCCCCCCACCAGTTTCTTCTTACTGAGTTCTAAATCAGTTGACTGCTTAAGGTGTGTTCCATAATCAGATCAGATTTAAGAGCACACGCCCTCCACCCTCACACTTTTCTTTCTACCCACTTTAAAAAAAATATTTCAAAGAAGCACTCCTCACGAGGAATAATTAAACCAAAATTAACAGCAGTTTAAAACTCACCTCAACTGTAGTGGGATATTTTTAATTGCATTTTTCACTTCCCATTGAATAGCACACCAGGACTCCCATGTGATTTAAACCACTCCAATCATATTTAAACAAATCTCGTTTTAAGTTATCAGCAGGAGACCAATACTAGGGGCTAGAGAGCATACCTCAAAATATATCAGAGAAATTCACATGTGAAGCCCACCAGTTTTGCACTTGGACTCCCTCACTACTTTTTCCACTGTCATTTTTGTATCTTGTTGATTGGCTTCATTTATACCCTGCTTTCCTCTCCAGTGGGACCCAAAGCAGCTTCCAACCTTCTCCCCTTCTACACTGTATCTTCACAAAAGCCCTGTGAGGTAGCTTAGGCTGAGAGTCTGTGGCTGGCCCAAGGTCACCCAGTGAGCTTGCATGGTAGAGGGGGGATTTGAACCTGGGTCTCCCAGATCCAGTTCTGGCACTCTTGTCACTATCACAGCCCTCTCTTCTCTCCCCCCCCCTTTCTCTGCTGGTAAGAAAATAGTATAGGAGTCTTTCATTTCCACCTTTCTCCTTCCTGGAGGACTCTCAGAAGACACTAGCTTGATGAGATAGTGGAAATGGGAGCTTGGGCTTGTCTCGGCTGCTACAGCAGCATTACAATGTAGAAAACATATAAGTTTAGCACCTTCCTTGCTGAAGAGAGAGGTAAGCAGCTTTTGACACACATTTGTTTAATGCATTTATTTATTTATGGCACAAATTTATTTTATCCCAGTCTTCTTCCAAGGAGCTCAGGGTCCCAAATGTGATTCTCCCTTCATCCATTTTATACTCTCAAGTAGGAGTGTGCATTTGGTATTTTCCAAGCCGAATAAATACCCAAATAATGCCTTTTTGGCATTTTTCGGGTACTTATTAAGTGGAATACCATATCAGAGTATCTATTCAGTAGGCGAATAGAGATTCCTGAATACTATTCGGCTATTATTCGGCTCCATTATATCCTATGAGGCCATTACAGTCAATGACAAATCTCTTAGGAGACCCTAAGAGATTCAGTGGTCTGGGGAGGAGAGGGTTTGAGGTAGAGGCACCAGATTTGCAGTGTAGCTGCTGAAGCCTCTCCCCAAAAGGACCCCCAAGGTTCAAGAAGATTGGACCAGGGGGTCCAATTCTATGGGCATCCTAAGAGGGTGCCCCCATCTTCCATTGTTTCCAATGAGGGGATACAGAGGCAATACATGCCCAGCAGATTGTCCCAGAGAATCTCTGCAGTAGAAAGTGAAGGGGGGCATGTTTGCAAGGCGAGCAGAAGAACCAGTGCAATGTGATTTGACTCCAGTAGCACCTTAAAGACAAAATGAGATTCCCAGGGTATAAGCTTTGAGAGTCTAAGCTCTTTCCATCCGATACAAGTAGGAATAGAGATCACTGAGCACTTCTATGCCAGTCAGAAGGTGGGAGGAGTGAGGATGCAAGGGAGAACATTTGAATCTTCCAGGACATTCCATTGCTGACCTAAGAGTGGTAGTCCTCAAACAGAGAAGCATCAAGGGGAGATTACAACTGGACTTGAGATTGCTGAACTTGAGTTCATTTACAAATTCAGAGCTATGGACCCTGCCAGGGCTAAACAGGGATACATGCTTTCTTCTCTCAGGACAGATGCTGATTTTCTGCCCCTAAACTCTCCCCTGATTACATTTTCCATAGTACCTCTGCATCCTGACTCTCTACTTTTCTCCAGAGAGGTGCGCCTGGCCTCCTCACTTTGGATCTTTAGGAGGCAGTCAAAGACGATCTTATTTACGGCTGCATTTGGTTACGTTTAGTAGCAATCCCGAATGGTGATTTTAAATTTTGGTTTCATGTTTTTGATGTATTTTATTTGATGTGTTTTACCTATGTTGGTAAACCGCCTTGAGCTCCGTAAAGAAGATCGGCGGCTAATAAACATTTTAAATCTCTCCTTATATATAATTGAATAGTGGGTGCCAAAGTTCTAATTCTAAAATGCACTCCCTTAGTGTATGGCTGATGGCACTGCTCCTCAGCATATATCGCCACCAATCAGAAGGCAAAGCCCGGGTCCCGCCCACACCACAACTGCTGCGACAACCTGGTCTTTTGGCTTCTATCTGTCAAAAGGAGCTTTGACTCTTGAGAGCTTATACCCTGGAAATGTTGTTGGCCTTTTAAGGTGCTACTGGATTCCGATCTTGCTCTTCTAATGTGGAAAGAGGTTCCAAGAACTGCTTCAGGGAAGTCCCACAGTTGAAAGATGGCTGGAGAAGGCGTGACGGTCCTCGGAGAAGCAATGCAGTGGCCTCCCTGCACAAACTGAGTATGCACCCCAGAACCTCTGCTCAGCAGCAGAGCATGCTCTTAATTCTCACACAGCTCAAGCCACGCCAGAAGTAGCACAAGGGACCACGTCCCATAACCATTGCTGGAGTTTTGGAGCTGGAGAAGCAGAAGGTGTATAGCAGCTCTTCTAAGGGGGTGCGTGCTCCTTCTGGGAGGAGAGAAGGAGTCAACTTGTGGCCCTCAACCCCATTAAGGGTGGGGAGACCAGTGTGGGCTGCACAGTTGCAAAGGCTGAGCCTTCCCCCCATCTCAGTATTAATTGGCTCTGACTTTTCTTTCTTTCAGGGCTAAAGTCCAGCCGCTTGTTTTATTATTATTTTCCCCTCGACTAAAAGAAGAAACCAACCCACAGGATCTCATTACTCATCACTGCCATTCGGATTCAGAGGGCCTTGCATTCATTCTTTTGGATCAGTGGAACCAAACAGGCTGCGGGTTCTGCGGGGAGTGCGCAGGGCAGGGTGGGCTCCATCAGTCAGTCCTGGAGCAGCCTGTCTTACAAGCTGGGCCCGTCTTGCTTTCGGAGAACCGGCTACATTCCTGCCCGACGGCCCCCTTCCCACAGGAGGAGGCGGAATCAAGATCCGAGCTTACGTCTAACAGATTAGGTTCTTAGCTGACTCTTCTAAGTGGATGGTGCCAAGTAGGAAGCGAAGGTCACGAGATGGGGAAGGAAATCAAAAGGCGAGCGAAGGAGAAACTGCGAAAATATTCAACGGTATATCTTAGGTAGTCATGAGAAATAGCACTTTTCCCTTCCTTCCTTCCTTTCGTTCTTTTTGAACTGTGAATTTTTTAAAAATAGTGATTCTAATTATTTTTGTGGCCTAATAACTGAGGTTTTATTCTTTTGGGAAGTGCGGAAGTGTTGAGTTGTTTGTTGGGATTTATTGAAAGGAAAAAGAGAGGGGGGGGAGATCTTGTTTGAATGGCTCAGGACATGGTAGCCAAAACTGACGCGGGCTGTATAATCTGCTTTTGAAGTAAGCGATATCACACTGTGCTCTCTCTATGATCACAACGACTTGGTGTACAACTCTTCTGCCTTTTTGACTTCTGTGATGGCTCTCTTTCTTTTTGTACTACCAAACATATAAATGGTCCATCCAAGGGTTTTTTGCTGTCATTCAGACATCTCAGACAAATCTGGAACAGACTGACTTTTCCTCGTTGCTGACATTCATAATGTGTTAGTTTTCTTATTTTTCAGCATGTCAGTGTTGGATCAATGGCAACTGAACTTCCAGTGCCTCAAGGTGGAGTCCGTTGCCATAACATGTGAACAAAGTGGATGTGTCCTTGCTTAGGGAGATCTGTTTAAAATGCAACTGTACGCTTCAGATTTTATTTTAGTTCTGATGTTAAAATAATCATCCACTGCTGGACAGCTTCTATGATTTCGGCTAAGGTATTAACAAACTGTGCTTCAAAGGGAACTGTAACATGTTCCCCCCCCCTTCAAGTCACATGTGTGGATTCTTTAGTCTGTAATTAGGGTTTCACAACTGAGAAATGAAGACCTCCCACTTATGGGCAAAGTTTTCTCTAGAGTCTCTTTGGTGCAAGACCTTGGCCATTGGTGGATTTAACCCTATCCCTTTTCTTCCCCCTATACCGTATACAGTGATTCTTTGTGCTTTAACTATATTAATTTAGGGTTTGGTCTGCTATAGACAGGAAATGAAAGCAGGACTCTGAATTTTTTAAAAAACCTGCCTACTCTTTTCTCTTGCTCTCTGTTTCTCTTTCACTAAAACTTGGTTGGTTGCCACATTCACTTATGGCGTGATTGGAAAGCACATGTTTTTGAATCCAACAAGTTTCATTTTGGATTTTGTTTTGTTTTTTTGTTTTTCAGTGCCTGCTGTTTCCTTTGTAATTTAAAATGATAAGGGTGGGGAGTTGGGAGATAAAAATGAAACAACAAAAAAATTACTGTATTAGTTAAACATCTAACTTTTTTGTAAAAAAAATTTAAAATCCTTTTTAAAAAAAGCAAGCATCAAGAGCTTTGTATCTTCTGGAGTATAAAGAAAATAAAATTTGACATGAATTACATATATAAATATATATCTATATCTATATATTGTTGTGCAGAAAATAGGTTGCCAAAACGATGTAAGTAAAGTTTGTGGCTGGAAAGCATTTTTTTTTTTTTTTTTCTTTTTTCCTCTTTTTTTTTTTTTTGATAACTATTCCCCCATTCAATGGTACAGACACAAGCAGATACAACCTGTTCCCCCCCCCCTTCCCCATCTCAGTCATTCTACTGGGGTTATCTCTGGGTCTTTAAGAAAGCAGAGGCAATTTGAATCAAAGCAAGGTCACGGTGACCAATAAGAGGGAGGCTGAGCTGGCCAAAAGAAACTCTGATCGGCCAAAGAACCGAAGGCAAGCTGCTGTCTTTGGATTCTAACCCCGGGGGCGTCTTTGCATCTAAACAACATAGTTTGACTCCAGATCAAAACCTTCTCTAGCTTCTAACAATGGTGCTCTTTCATACTTCTACTATTGATCAGTGAAGATCCTTTTAACTGGGCTCTTAATGCCAAACATTTTATACCATCTTTAAGAATCTTGTGTAATTCTTTTTGTATACAAAGGGTGTTTTTTTAAAAAAAGAAAATGCTTGTCTGCCGGTTATAGCTAATCGAGTCCGCTTTGTAGTTTATTAGGCCCCTGCAAGGGAAAGGTCTAGATCGTCCCGGCATCAGTCTGTGCCCGGTTCTGTTTCTTTACCAAAGGACCAGGAGTCCAAACACCACTGGAAAATCAACCTGTCGAGATGCTTATGTTAAGTGGCATTTCTGATTATGCTGCTGCTGTTTCCTTTTGACTGTCCAAAGTCTCTTGTACCTTTCAGATGTCAAGGCAGGGAGAATCCCTGCCTGAGACCTTGTTGTGGGTCAGTTGCCACTGGGAGGTTAGGAGACAAGAGAAAATGGCAGATAATAGGGGAAGATAGCGAGAAACAGACTGGCATTGGCTGTGGAGCACAGAAGTGGCTTAGTGAGTTTGGAGCGTGGGCACATCTATTTTAAAAGCCTCACCAGGGCTGTGTCTCCAAAGGGTGAACGCTGGTCTGAAAGGGAGGAAGGTTGTGCTGTATTTTCTTTGTTTGGAAGAAGGAACTTCACTGCTGCGCTCAGCACTCATTGGCCCTGACCAATGTCGAGCAGAACTGGAATGATTTATGCAACCCAAACACGTTTGCTTTGACTTGCATAATCGATTTAAGCCACCACATTTGGCTGTGTTTAAATGCAGATTACACACAGCCTTACGTAGACTGTTTCAATGGTCATAGCCTCTTTTTTGAGGAGAGACGTAGTATGAGAAACAATTTAAGGGTTTCTTACATAATTCTGGCATAGATGGCTTTAAAAGGAGAGGAGCTGAATTCCTGGTGAATCAACAGCTATTAGCCCTGATAGCTAAATGAAACCTCTAGATTCAGAAGCAGTGTACCTCTAAATATCAGCAGCTGGGAAGAAACCAGAAGACAGTTTTAGGCCCTGTTCATGGCCTTCCTGTTGGCATCTGTCTGGGCTTCGTGGGACCTTTGGTCTGACGTGACCTCCTTCTTGCAGTCTTAATTCTCGGCCCCATCATTTTAGGGTTTCCTAGGCTGATATCACAACTACGGACCTGGTCGGAACCCTGTTTGTTATGTGGATATGCTCCCTTTGGAGAAAAAGACCCCTTCTGAAAGCAAACGCGCCACTGCCTGGGTAGTCCAGATGAGCCACAGTGGCAGTCTGTCTGTCATGAACCAAAACCTGAATGCCTTGGAGGAGCTTCAAAGGGGCTGGTCAGGCGCCCGCCGGACTTGCCCTTCGGCAAGGATCTCTTCCTCTTTCGACACCCCCTCCTCCCCGCTCGTTCCTTGTGTTTGTAACTGCTAATTCTGTATGTCACTTTGGCGTGCTGGAGCTTCTTGTTGCTGCTTGCCACAGATATTAGTAATCCGTGTGTCGTGTACCAAAGTGTGTGTGTGGGGGGGGGGCTTAGCGGCACGTGCCAGGACTGTGTGCCATACTCTGCTCAGTGAAGATCTGTGTGTAGCTGTCATGTCATCGTATGGCGAGTACTGCTGGGATGTTGCTTCTACATGTTTTGGTGGCGGAAGTCAAGTCAAGTAACACCCAAGTTATGATCACCCCGTAGAGTTTTTAAGGCAAGAGATGCACAGGTGGTTTTGCCTTTGCCCTTTCTCTTCATAGTAACTCTAGGCTTCCTGGGTGGTCTCCCATCCAAATACTAACCAGGGCCGACACTGCTTAGCTTCCAAGATACAGTGATACCAGGCTAGCCTTGGCCATCCAGGTCAGGGCATTTTAAGGCCTTTGGACACAGGGCCCTGCCTTCTACTGAATCAGACCCCCTTGGCCCATCAGAGTCAGTATTGCCTACTCCGACTGGCAGTAGCTCTCCAGGGTCTCAGGCTGAGGTCTTTCATATCACCTACTGCCATATCTTTTAACTGGAGGTGCCAGGGATTGAACCTGGGACCGTCTGCATGCCAAGCAGGTCCTGTAGCCCTGAGCCATGGCCCCTTTAAAAACCGCCTTGTCCCTAAAACCCCAATCAGAGGCCTGAACATGACATTGGTAAAGACAAAGGAGCTTTCCTGGACATCTTTCTACAGGTTTCGAGGGGGGGGGTGTTATTTACACTGTGCGTCAGCTTGGGCAAAGATCTCACATTTGCACGCTTTGTATGCCAGCACAATATCTTCAAGGGATATGGCTCTCTGGCAGGCAAACTAAGCATGTGTGGCTGCTTCGTGCACACCGCAGCACAGTTCTTCTGCTTTGCCACTCTGACGGTCTCGATAGTTGCCCACGAACCATTGTGTCTTCAGATGGGACCTCAGTCTTCAGAGGCACCCTGTTACCAGATGTTTCAGGCCAAAAGGCTGAGGCAGGCGTATGCAGGGCCATCTTTATCTAGCTTGTGCGGGGTATCAGGCTGGCCACTCTTGGCAACAGAGTACAGGCTTGATGGACTTTGGAAGCGATGGAATTCCATAAGGCAATTCTTATTGGCCAATGGCGAAGCTATGAGCTTGGTCATACTATTAATATTGCTGCTTTCTGGTGGTTGTGATTGAAAAACACAGGCCATTTTTTTGCATTTTTTTTGCAAATTTTGTGTGTATGTGTCCATGCCTGGAAGTCATGGTGACCTCTGGCAACTCCTACTGGGGCATGGAGGGTGTTCAGAGAAGCGGCTTGATAGCCTGCCTCTGGCCTCCTGGCCCTGGTATTCCCTGGAGGTCTCCCACCCAAATGCTTGCCAGGGTCTGCCCTGCTTAGCTTCCGAGATCTGACAAGATCAGGCTTGCCTCGGCTATCCAGGTCACGGCTTGACTGGTGTTTCTGATCTCTGTCATCTGAACCAACTATACTGGTTCCTGCTTGTTCTCCAGAAGTGATGTAGATGAGTCAGTGCAGGGAATGTTCCTAAATGATTTTTTTTACGGGGGGTATGTCCCATTATTCTATAACTAAGCTTAGAAGAGGGCTGGATTTTGTGTTGGGCACAAAGAATTCCTCACCCAGAGAAACCCTGGTTTCATTCTGTTTTCAGAAACGAGTTTCTAGATCTCTTGGCTGAGAAGGGACGCTTGAAAGTGTGTGGGCTCAGTCTGGTGAGTCCTCCAGATCCCATTCATGGGGTGTGGTGGGCAGAATTTCCAAAGGCCTCAGGGGGCAGGAATTCACTGACCCTTCTCATGACCAGCAGAAGCAGAATTACATTACATAAAATATGCTGATAGAGTTGTTTTATTTGTATGCCAGTGGTGGAGCCACAGGTTACGCAATGCTTGTTGTTGTTGTTCAGTCACACAGTCGAGTCCGACTCTTCGCGACCCCAAGGA
Source organism: Gekko japonicus (assembly GCF_001447785.1). NCBI lineage: Eukaryota > Metazoa > Chordata > Lepidosauria > Squamata > Gekkonidae > Gekko > Gekko japonicus. The sequence goes on from NW_015165249.1 coordinate 696,395, forward strand.
CCACATCACGCCAAGCAATGCAGAAAGTGTCAAATCCGGTCATTGGCACCTCCCACTCAGAAGTCTCAGATCACAGTGGTTTGCATGCCTGAGACCCTGGAGTGTGGCTGCTAGTCGGAGTAGGCAATAGTCAACTAGATGGCCTGACTCAGCACAAGGTAGCGACATGGTTTGAGACGAAACCTCAAGGCTTGGTAGCAGAGCACCCGCTTTGCACGTAGGTTCAGGACCCCAAATCTCCGGTTAGGGTCTCGGGCGGGTGCCCTTTCACCTCTTTGTGACCCCGAAGAGCTGCTGCCAGTCAGAGCGGAACGTACTTTCTACTCTGGAATGAGGGTCAGACTCAGCAGCTTGGTGGGGTCTTAAATTCTGTCCACCACAATGAGCTGTGGTCACGTCTTCACTCAAAATCATTAAGCTTACTCCAAGATGGACAATACCAACCTATGGAGTGCTGCCCCCCCCCCATTGCCAGCAGGAGAAGGGGGGGGGACTGTTGCCTTCTTGGTACTCTAGAAGCTCTGCAAAAGGGCTAGTTTTGGCATCCTGGAAGAATCTTGTGTTGTTGTTTTAGGGAGGCCACAGACGACGGGGAACTGAGGTTTTAAAGTTCATCTGTGCAATCTCTGTTTCGGCTGCATTTTCATCTCATCCCACAAAAGGTTCCATGGAGATCTGAGAACATGACTGCTGTCTGGTCCCCCTTGGGGGCTCATGAGGAGCATTGGGCAGTGCCAGCTACCTTAGTGCCAAAGAGAGGCTGGCATATTGTAACTACCTATGCAGAACAGGCTGAGACGGGTGGTTGGTACCCGTAATTGTAGCTTTATTATTTTCTGCTGATCAGGCCCAGAGAAATCCCAGCTTTGGTGTGAGTGCCTGTTTGAGCAGAGAGCGTTTTCTTTGCCTGCTTGTAGAATGTTTATGGTTTCTGGAGAAGTACCTCTAGAATTTGGAACTGGATCTGAATTTCCGAGATGGTTTGAGTGAAATGTGGGTCTGGGACTCAAGAGGTGCGTCTTGGAAGTTGAGGAGACGGTGCTCACACCGTTCTGAAAGTGATGGATAAATTTAGGCTGATCAGTGAATACTGCTAGGCCTGTCAGGCACCCGTCAATCACATCTTAGAATTCTGTTTCCATGGCTTGGAACTACACGTATGTCTGTGTTCAGGCGGCATTTTGTGTGTGTTTTCATCTGCAAGGTTAATGCTCAAGAGACTCTCTAGCCCCCATCCTAACATGTGTATTCTATTCTCAATATCTTGGGCTTCTTCCCTTAAGTCCAAATCAGTTCACACATGCGTGGGCATCACCTCTGTTCACATAAAGCCTAACAGCTCCATTTGTGAACAAGCCTCCGTCGACAAGCAGGGTGTCCGGGGGCTATAACCCTGCAGTGGTCTTCCACACAAGCAAGACATCAAAGGTACTCGGTCTCAGGTGTGCCGGGTGGGGCGTGTGTGTCTTGAGGGGCTGGAGTAGGTCGCCTGAGAGAGGCAGTGGCCGTGTTTCAGATAGCGGGTGGGGGCTGCCCCACTTTAAAAACTCCCTGGAATTTATTTTTTAAAATGCACTTCAGATGGCAAGATCCTAGCCAGGGGTGGGGGGATGACAACATGGAACCCAGCAGAGTAACTCTGGACTTCCCGGGTGGTCTCCCATCTACCCAGGGCCGACCCTGCTTAGCTTCCAACATCCAAATGAGATCAGGTCAGGGCACAGTGGTTCTAACGCAGGTAAAAAGGGGGGGGGAATCCTAGTACGTTACAAAGGGGTTTCTTAAAAAAAAAAACACAGCCTGCTATGCTGCTACGTCTGCTTGCAGATAAGCTTTGTTTTGTATTCGGCACGGCAGAATGTTTATGTGACGCAGTCTGAAGTGGTACAGTCCATTCTGCCGGCTCAGGGCTCTACCACCTCCACCTGCTTGTGTGGACCAGATCCCATGACAGTCTGTCGTCAAGTGAAAAGCATGTGCGTGTGTGTGTGTATGTGTCTGTGAGAGAGAGAACGAGCAGTGCGTCTCAGCTGGGGGGAGGTTCACCCACCACTTTTTGCCACCCACTTTAAGCCACTGATGGGCATGGGCCACAAAAGCCCGTGCCGCAATAAAACCAGGTGGTCTCTTCAGGATGCCACAGCATACTTGGTGCTCTCGGGTCTGACGTGCATGCTGCAAGGCAGCGCAAGCTGAGTGCATGAGGGGGGGGGGAACTGTTCTGGCTCGGAGTGGAGGGGATGTAAGCTCTAAAGAACCGGACAGCAGAGTCGGAGCGTATGGCCTGCAAAGTCCCCCAAATCCAGTGGAGGGAATCTTGTGTAAAAAAACAAACAAAAACAAAAGCCCTAGATTTCAGCAGCTTACTGGTGAATTAGTAGCCAATGTGTTTGTAACAATCATGTGCCTTAAAATTTTCATGGTTGGGGAGGGGGGACCCAAACCCTAAAACAAAAGAAATCAACAGTGTGTGTTTCTGTAATCTTCCTTGACATGATCGCTGTAGTTTTAGACTGGGGAGGGCAGCGGCGGGGGGGTTCCTTTTGCATTGTATTTACACTGTACTATAAACAGACCGGTTTGATTTTCTGACTAAAGGGGGGGGGGGGGGGGTGGATTATGCTTTCACAGAACCAATGTTAACCCGAATGTATTAATATTATTCTAGGAACTTTCCATAACACAGACAAGTAGAATTGCTTGTTTCAACCAGGTGTGTAGGTTACCATTTTGGTGTGTTTTCAATAAATAATGCCTGGAATAAATCTGTGTGGAGTGGATTATTTTGGTTAGTCTGTAAACCTTAGAAGAGGGTTTCCTTCTCCAGATGAGAGTGTTTCTACCAATATACATGCATTACAGGGAATTCAGGGACGAGGGAAACCACCTTGGTTCAATTCAGAACGGGACCAGTACTGACGAACTCTCCTAGTGGGCATTAGGACAAAAGAGTGTCTCTTTCTGTGGGTTCTGTCCCAGTTTGTAATGTTGATGTGTGCATGCTGATGGTGTGGTGCTTATGTGCCTTCTCAGACTGGTGGTGAAAAATGCCGTCAAGTCACAGCTGACTTATGGCGACCCCATGGGGTTTTCAGGGCAAGAGACGTTCAGAGGTGGTTTGCTATTTCCCGCCTCCATGTCACAAGCCTGGTATTCCTTGGAGGTCTCCCATCCAAATACAAGCCAGGGCCGACCCTGCTTAGCTTCCGAGATCTGACAAGAGCAAGCAAACCTAGGCTACCCAGGTCAGGTTTATCAGATTGCCCTCTGGGAATTGTAGTTCCATCCTACCTACCAGCTTGGCTGTTTGGAACATTATTGCCTCCCCTCCCCCACCTGAAATGGGAAATACCCGGGAACAAGACAGATATGGGGTGTGTGTGTGGGGGGGATAGCAACCATGAAAGGATGTGCAGCCAAGAGAATCAGCCCAAACAGAGGAAGGATACTCTCCCAACAAAAAAGGCTGATTGGTTGGTTGGGTCACGTCAAGAAACGGGGAGGGGGGGGAGCATAAGCAAGAACTTTTGCACATGCACCTACTAAGCAGCTTGGCCAGGCTGTTCCCTAACGATGCGTGCGCAGAATCTCATTTCACTTTCTGAGCCAGAGAAGGATGTCTCAGAAAAATCATGCTCGATCCCATAATGTCGCTGAATGTTTTGAGATGGCCAAGGTCACCTTCCACAGTCGGTAGTTACAAATTTTGGTATTCTTACTCATTCTCCCAACCCTTTTTTGGGCTTAAGGGGATGTAAAGAGCACCTTGGGGGTGGGAAGAGGATGCAGCCTTTACCTGGATCAGTAGCCTGATCTAGGACAGGGGGATTTCGGGAGTGAAATCTGCGCCATCCCTTGTGCCAAAATATGGCAGCTGGTGCACTCTTTTCCATTCTCACTGCATCCATGCCAGCATGTTCTTGTTCCTATCCTGCGCATGGGCTTTATTTATATCCTGCATTTGTCTCAGACGGCCTACGGCCCAATTCACACATTACAGAGTACCCAAGGTGGGTCTGTAGTTCCCAATCCTGCGTAACAGTCGGACATGAGCTGTGGGTTCTCCTCAATTCCCATATGTGTGTGGTGCCTGATCTGGATCAGAACTGGAGTGTATATAGAGAAGGGGCATCAGCTATCCCCACTTTACCATTCTTCTAACCTGAAATGGCTCTGGAGGTGCTATTTGTTCTAGGGGGGAAACCCAGGGAACACGTGAGTTTCCTTGATGTGTCGATCATACTGCTTAAATGGGCATAGCCCCAGAGGATTCAGATTACAGGCCTGCAGTCCCCTGAAAACCAAAGAAAAGAACAGACCTCAAAATGGTGCAGAGAAACCAGACTACCAGGACCCAGTGCATTTAGAATCAATGTATTGGGGGGGGGGAGTGGAAAACAAATCTAGAATTTACTTGGCACAGCCTATTGAGCCAATTATAAATATTGTCCTGTTGTTAAAATGGGGGAAAGGCTATTATAACCCACAGTTTGAAAACAGTAATACGGCAAACAACAAAAATGGGAAAGGAAGGAACAATATAGGACCCATGTTGTCTTTCCCTACTCACCCACACCAATTTCCCATCACTTTAGCAAGCAGCTGTGTTTTGTGACTCCCAAGAAAATTTTGTAGGAATGTGTATCTTTTCTGTCTGGATAGCAGTCACATTTTGGGCCCCTTCCTTCCTGCAAGGAGCACACATCCACTTTCGCTCTCTTTCTTTCTTACAGAGAGAGAGAGAGGCAGAGAGAGGAAGAGAGAACTGACTCCCATTACATGTTGCAAGAGACCAAAATGATTTCCTTCAACTTCATTCTTATGTAAGAAACTGTCCTGATGGTTTTTAAAATGCTCAACGTGAGGATGCCTGTGATCGAGTATTATCTTTTCTTTCTTTATTCTGGATACCATTCCTGAAAGTAACCGCTTGACGGGCATCTCTGTGCAATAACAGACATCTACGTGCAGAGGTGGACCATCAAGTTTGCTAGGACTCTGTGTGGTTCATACCACACGAGGGTCCCATTTGGACCTTGTGCTATCAATGTTCTGCCACATTAGAGGGTGGGTTTGTATTATTTTTTCCAAGATGCACAAATATTGCCATAAACAACAGCTGCTGCTTCTAAGCCACAGAGTTATTTCCACAAGCTGACCTTTCACAGCTGTCAGAATGGTTCCGTTTTGATCTCATCACCGTCTGGTTATATTGGTGTCCTGACAATCCAAGGGTAGCTGGGGAACCCTGAGCACGAGATATCGAGGCCTTCACCCATGTTGGAATTTGAGACCATTGCCACTGTGTTGCTTCTTGGTTCCGGTGTTGTCTGCGTGAGCCATTGGGGCATTTCTTAAAGGGAATCTTTGTAGTTGGGGAATGTCTGCCCTACAGCTTGTTTCGCTGGGCTTGGTTTCATTTCAACTGCTGACGCTGCACAGCAACTGATGGGCCTTCATAGATTCAAAGCCCAGCTCAGGAAAAATGGGGGGGGGGGTTTTTTTTGAGCAACACCGTGACAGACAATGTACCACTTCCTATGGCTGGCCTTCTCCCAAAGACGTTTCCCCATAGAGAGGTGTTCTAGCGTGCCACTTGGAACAACAAGCTTAAAGGGGACAATGTCTTCTTAAAGCCCTTCTTTTTTGGCGGTTAGGGTTTTTGTATTTTTCATGTGTGTGCGCGCGTGCGCCTGTGCACCTGGAAGTCATGGCGACCTCTGGTGACTGACCCCTAGTGGGGGCCTGGAGGATATTCAGAGAGGTGGCTGAATAAAGCCTGCCCCCGCCTCCCAACTGCTGGTATTCCAAGGAGGTCTCCCTTCCAAGGACTTGCCAGAGTCGACCTTGCTCAGCTTCCGAGATCTCTGGGCTATCCAGGTCAGGGCCTTAAAGCCCTTCTTGGGAGTCATCGCACTCCCAGGAGCACTCAAGGATATGTAAGGGTTTTGGAGGTGCCACTCTTGAAGTTGTACCAACATTGCCCCAGTATTCTTGTATCTTTAATGATCCCTCCAGATGGGTAGCTGTGTCAGCAAAATAAAACAGGAGTCACACTGGCACCTGGAAGACGAGCATTGATTTCAGCACGAGCTTTCGCCACTTGTGTGAGCATTGTATCACTGACATTTGACTCACAAAATTTTATTACACTTGAAAGTGACACTGGACTCCTGGTTTATCTGGAATGAGTTTTTCCATGCTTGAAGCAAAACTGAGAAATCCAGCATTTCACAGAGGTTCTCATAAGGAATTGACAGGGTGTATTGCAGTTTTATTCACCTCAAATCTTCATTTTTGCATGAGGTGTTAATAGGTACTTGTTGCAGTTACCCCTGTGCCCAATGATCTACACTGGTTTGATTTCAGGTATAGTTCAAAGCAGGCCTATAGGCAGGATTTTGTTTCTTGTGGGGCAAATTTTTTTCTGGTGTGGTTGAAGGGCTCAGTGCAGAAAGAGAAGCCATTTAGCCAACAGAAAGCTGTTCCCAGGATAGATTTCTGGACTGCAAGCTGCCAGCCACTTTGGATGACAATTCTCAGCTGCTGCAAGTTAATCACTTCTAAGCAACAATTCTGATAATGAGCTGGCAGGTGGGGTGATGACTTCCATAGTCAGGAAAGCTAACACTTAGGTAGAAAAACTCTCTTAAAGGAGACCAGTTTCTTGACACAGAGTCAGAAGGGATCCTAGAGGTCACCTACTCCAACCTCCTTGCTCAGTGCCAGAATTAATGTACTACAGCACCCCACTCTGCTTAAAGGAGCACACACATTTTTTAAAAGTTTTATAATTATTGAAAGAAGCATTTACAGGAGAAATTCTTGTGGGGCTGTTCCTTTAAGAGAGCAGAACCCCCCCCCCAAACCCCACCGTAGCTATGGGCCTGGTTCAAAGGGCTGGCTTCTCACGGCAAGAAAAACGATCTGCACAGACGTTAGCTGTGTGTTTCCTGTTGACATCTTTTGTGTGCTCCTGGCCAGGATACAGTTGTGGACTGAGGCTACAGCTTTGTTTCTCCAAGAAGCGAGAGGGACAGTAGCCGTGGCTTTACCTGCTCACCCCAGTCCTTTATTGGTCCCCCTCCCCACTTCGTGGCATGCCTGGGTGCCTGCAAAGGAGGCCACGTTAGGAAAGGGGCCCACCTGAACCGTACCTGTAGGAAAATGGCCAGGAGGGGCAAAAGTTGCTGCTTCATTGGAGAATATAAAGACTCTGGCAAATCCATTCTACAAATGGTGGAGCCTTCCTGCATGGCAGGAGGCCTCCTGAAAACAGGGAGAAGCTCCCTGTGCTAAGGAAAAGAGCCACTGCGAGTGGAATAGATCCACAGGATTGAGACCTGTCGCGTCCATCTCCAAGGAGAGGGGTCGTGGCTCAGAGGCCGAGCATCTGCCTGATATGCAGAAGGTCCCAGGTTCAACCTCTGGAACCCCCAGTTAAAGGATCAGGTTGCAGGTGGTGTGAAAGACCCCTGCCCGAGACCCCGGTGAGCCGCTGCCAGTCTGAGTAGATAATACTGACTTTGATGGACCCAGGAAGGTCTGATTCAGTAGAAGGCGTCATGACCAGGAACAGGGCGTTTTCGGTGGCGGCTCCTATCTGGTGGAACGAGCTCCCAGAGGAGATCAGGGCTCTGCGGGACCTAGCACAGTTCCGCAGAGCCTGCAAGACGGAGCTCTTCCGCCAGGCGTTCGAATAGGAGCCGCCATCGCCATTGTACCGCCAACGCCCCATGATTTCTGTACAGGGTCACCATGATGCGGGCACTTTGGATGAGAATGGGACGTTTTAGGAGACGGCCATCTTGTTTTTAGGAGAGGAACACCAAAATTTGTTTTTGACTGTGACGTGTTTTAATATTTTTAATGTTTTTATTGTTCTGTTGTATGATTTGGCGATATGCTGTGTAAGCCGCCCTGAGCCTCCGGGGAGGGCGGGATAAAAATGTAAATAATAAATAAATAAATAAGGCCGCTTTGTGTGTTCAATACATGCTGTTGGAAGTTGCAGTGGGGCAGCCCTGCATAAAAGTCAGGCACTTGAGTCTGGGGAGACAAGCGATTACTGGCCGTAACTCCAAGGAGCACGTTCCCTTTCTAAGGTAATTTAAACTTTGGGGGCTGCGATCGTTTGGCTTGGTTCACCATTTGGTGGCTGGGGGAAAAGAGCTATTTTTTATTCAGTGCCCCAGTGAGAGTTACTTAAGAACTGTATGATTCGAAGGAGGAAGGCACTGAGGTTCAATGGCAGAGGACATGATCTGCAGGCACAAAGTCCCAGGTATGGTCTCCCATGAAGAAGAGGAGATTGGATTTATATCCCGCCCTTCACTTGGAGTCTCAGAGTGGCTTACAATCTCCTTCCTCTCCCCACAACAGACACCCTGTGAGGTAGGTGGGGCTGAGAGAACTCTCTCGAGGACTGCTCCTGAGAGAACAGCTCTGAAAGAACTTGTGACTGACCCAAGGGCACTCCAGCAGCTGCATGTGGAGGAGTGGGGAATCAAACCCAGTTCTCCCAGATCAGAGTCCACAGTCCTAACCACTACACCAAGCTGGTGCTGGGAAAGACACCCTACCCGCCTTTTGCTGTCAGGGCACCTGGAGAGCTACTGGTGGTCAACAGAGGGCGCAGGGGTATCGGGCAGCTGCTCACAGCCATGTGGAACCGGTGCTGGGAAAGACACCCCACCCCCCTTTGCTGTCAGGGCACCTGGAGAGCTGCTGGTGATCAACAGAGGGAGCAGGGGTCTCGGGCAGCTGCTCACAGCCATGTGGAACCACCGTCCCTGCAAAGCCCACCTTGAAGTCTCAAGATTCGTAGAGCATCGACCGCTGCCTTGCCTCTAAAGATCGCCCGGCTTCCCCTACTTCCTTCCTTCCTGTGCTTGCGATCGAGAAGAGTCTTCCTTGTTTTCTCCCGGCATTTTTCTGGTGCAGCGTATTAAATCGAAAAAGGTTCTCTGGAATAAATGGCAAACACCCATCTTTCAAGTGACCTCTGCTTCTTGCTCCTGTGCTCGCAGATCATTAACTGCTCCGGCTGGCCAATATTTCTCATTTGGCTAATTGATCTTAATGAGGATCAGTTGTCTGAAACCCATATTGCCAATTACAAAATTAGCATAGTTCCGTTATAATGGATTCAAGATAACTGGACTGTGAAAACACCAGGGGGATTTTAGCCTGGCGGGAGGGAATGTACTTTCTGCCCCTAGAAATGGTGTCGTCCCCCCCCCCTACTTTGCCTTCGTTTAGGCCAGTGCTGGGAATTGCAGCAATGAGCAAGAGGTCATGAATCTATGAGGTTGCCTGATACAGTCAGACTGCTCATTTGTCCCTCTAGCTTGGTCCTGTCAGCTGTGACCGGCAGTGCCTCTCCAGGATCTTGAGCAGAGAATGGTCTGAACACCACCCACTTGAGATTCGGTCATCTTGAGAAGCCAGTAATCAAATCTGGGACCTTTTGCATGCAAACCAGTCGCCCTCACACCAAGCTATGGACTTCACTTGAATTCTGCAGAGCAAACTTCTTTCCTTGCATCCCATAAAAGCTCTACGGAGCATAGGTCTTGAGCACTGAATAGTTACTGCAAATCATTTATTATCAAATAGCCAGAAGGAGTTTAAAAAAATTTTTTTTTGCAACTGCTAGGATTTTTTCTGGGTCCTTATCGGCAAGTAGAGATGTAACCATCTCATAGGGCAGAGCAGAATGACAAAGACAGTCGAAATGTAGTATCTTCTAAGGTTAACATACTACAGACACTCCAGGAGAATACGTGCAATGGTATCAGTCTTGCCAAAAAGATAAGGTAAGCGCAAAAACCTACCCCTTATAACTACCGGAGAGTGAGCATTTTATCTGGCCAGGACACAAGCTCTTAAAAGACTTGGAGAGGTCAACAGATAAGTATAACAGGGAAGAGATTTTGGAGGAAGAATGCCAGAAAACTCAGATGAACAACTGCAGCGTGCTCTAGAAGCAGAGCTTCGAGGCGCAGAAGGCTTTCCGGGCCAACCACCCACACTAAGCAAGTGACTTTTTCATATACGAGAGCTTTCAACAATAAAATCCAAGCATTAGAGGCCAGGCAGGAGTAATTCAAGGTCAGCAAAGAGACAAGCGGATTATCTTTGGAAAAAAAACCCTATATTTATACATCTGAATGACGGGTCACTTTGGACAGGGATTACTCAGCAAGGGCTGGATTACATACACTTTGGGTGGACAGAGGGTCTCCTGTAGGAGATGACAATGCCTCGCACTTTCAAAGACCAGTTAATCGAAGGGGTACAATGAGCCAGGAAGGCACAACTTTTCACCCAACACCCGGGAAGTGCTGCAGGGCGTCTGCATCGCAGGGCACACCTTGATCCCAAGCAGGAGGCAGAGAGATTTAGACGGACACGCCAGGGGTTCAAAGAAGACAGACTCCCAGCGGGGTCTTAGCGGCTTATGTAATTCTGGTGTTCCAGCAGAGAGAAGCTGTATGCTGTTGTGCAACTGTTATGGTCCGTCTTGTGTTTCCTTCTGACGTGCGGCTCGCTCGGCAGGGTGTGGGGGTACCTCCTCTGGGAAACCAGGGGGAGAATCACGCACAGTGGCTGGCGTTGGGTCTTCCCTGCCTGTTTAGGGGTGATGTGCTCAAAGAAGACAGACTTCCAGCAGGGTCTTAGCGGCTTATATAATTCTGGCATTCCAGCAGAGAGAAGCTGCAAGCTGTTGTGCAACTGTTACGGTCTGTCTTGTGTTTCCTTCCGACGTGCGGCTCGCTCGGCAAATCTCACAGGGCCCCTGGGTGGGCCCGGCACTCGCCCTGGCAGGGTGTGGGGGTGCCTCCTCTGGGAAACCAGGGGGAGAATCATGCACAGTGGCTGGCGTTGGTCTTCCCTGCCTGTTTAGGGGTGATGTGCAGGGTGGCTCCGCTTCCAGCTCAGCCCTGCTTCCGCCCGTGCCGACCCTCCCTCCTCCTCCAACCCCTCCTTCCTTTCCTCCCTCCACGACTTAATTTGCTCCCTGTCCCCTAGCGCGTGCCGCACTCAGCTGCTTCTGCGTTTAATGCCTTTTCTAAAACTCCACTTTTTAAGGCTCCAATAACTGTTCCAAGAAGTGGGAGGAAAAGGCTTTTTTGTGATGAGGGGGAGAAGAGGAAGCTTCATGATTAGCAGAGAGACTTGTCAGTCAGCTTCTGCTCCGCCTCAAAAGGAAAACACTAAGATTCTCTGTGAAGGTAAGAAGAGAGTACCTGGGCGTCAAAAATCTCACAAGTGGGCGGCCCCGGCAGGCGGATGTTCAGGCTGGGAGGCGAAGAGAAGAACACGCCTGGTTCCAAGGTGCTTCGAGGAGGGGGGAGCGGATGCTGAAGGGGCTCCAACCCAAGCAGGTACAAGGGTCCGGGGCGTTGGGCCAACTGCAGTTTCCTGGAAGGCAGGCAGCCAGCCGCTGGTGCGGTCTGAGGTGGCAGGGGATCGACTGCTGGGGCCAGAAGGTGGCACATGCAAGCACACAGCTGCCGAGGGCCTATTGGTGCTCAGGGCAGGCCAGGGAGGCCATGGCTGGCTTCCATGGCCTCTGTTTCCATCACAGCCTTCTGTAAGAGAGCCGGCGGGCTGCCCTCCCCAAGCAATGGCCCCCTGTTCCAGCCACCACCAGTGTCCCCTCTAAGCTGTGCATGTGAGCGGCCACTCATTGACACAGGAAGCCCCGCTCAGCAGCAATCTGGAGCCATGTAGGGTCTTGCACTGCCCGTTGCCCATTTTAAGATTACAGCAGTTATATTCTGCTCAGGATGTAAACCGCTCCGCTCAGTAGGGGGGAAAAATTAGAGGGCACGTCCCCACTAGCCTCCCATCCAGCTGCCGTATGAATCCTGGAATCACAGAGTTGGGAGGGGCCATACGGGCCATCTAGTCCAACCCCCTTGCCCAGTGCCGGATCTGCCTAGAGCAGGGGTGGCCAAACTGGCTTAACGTAACAGCCATACAAAAGAAACGTCAGATGTTTGAGAGCCGCAAGACAGGAGCAGATATTATACACGTTTTTATTGGGAAATGTGCAGATTTGCTTTTTATTAACATTATAAATGAGGCTGTGCGAAAGGGCTGTGTGTGGCTCCCAAGCAGTTTGGCCACCCCTGGCCGAGAGCATCCCTGAGGAGTGTTGGTCCGGCCGCTGCCAGTGAGGGGAGCTCTCCACCTCCCTAGGCAGCTGCTCTCTGCCTTGTAATGCTACGTAATAAGCAACCCTTTGCACATTTGCCTATTTGACAACTACAGGAAGCTTTCCAGCCTTCCTCAAGAATTGCACGGGGAGAGCCTCAGCGTCGGTGTTTTTCGACAAGAGGTGGCATAACTCCCCTGCACTTCCGGGAGCCTCGGTGGCAACTATTAAGGAAGGTGGCCGTCACTGCTTTGCCATATATTTCCCAATCTCCCCCACACTTGGGGGGAGGAACCTGGCGCAAGGCAGCCTCTTTGCCCCCTCTGTTTTCTCCAAGAGGACTGGGTCTCGCTCTGCTAAGAAACTGCCAGTGTTCCCTCTAAGCTGAGTTAGTGTGAGCTGGCTCACAGTTTTTTAGCCTCCGGCTCACAGAGTTTTGTCTTAGGTCAGGAAGGGGGGCTCCAGAGCAAACAGAGCAGTCAAATCGCTCGCTCACAGCTTTAATGCCAGTAGCTCACAAAGTAGAATTTTTGCTCACAACACTCCGCAGCTCAGAGGGAGCATTGGCTATCACTTCTTGACATTTTGGCCTCAAAGCCTTGGTCTTGTCATTTGGCCTTGACCTTCTGGCCTTGTCATTTTTAGACACACTAATGGAAAACAAACATCCACTAATATAGAAGAGGGGCTGATCTCAACCTAGTTATACGCACAGGCTCGCTCTCTCGCCCGCTGTCTCTCTCTCTCTTCTAGCCCAGTTCTCTCCTGTTTCACGTTCATCACAGGCCCCAAATTACAGAAAGCGAAAATCTGAAGCACAGACAGGACTACAGGGGGGTGCTCAGCCTCGTGGGACTGGCTGCGAAATGCTACTAAGCGTCGGGGCCCAGGTAGACGGCCTTCTCCATGGAGTCCTCCACTTGCATGTACTCCAGGTGAGAGGGGTAGTTGGTGCACTCAAAGCGCTTGTTGCTACGGATGTACTTGATGAACTCTGGAGCCCCGGGGTAGATGATGTTGTCGGCCAGGATGACGGAGCCCTTCCGCAGCAAGCCACATTCCTGGGAAGGGAAAGGGAAGAGTAAGCTGTAGCTCAGACGTGCCTATGGCAGCCATATGTGCTCAGAGCTGGAAAAGCTCCAGAACAGTTATTCATTTAGAACATCGATATGGTGTCGGAGAACCGCTCGAGGTGGAAAATAAAAGCCAAGTGACGTCAGTTGCCCAATCTCATCAGCTCACGGAAGCTAAGCGGGGTCAGCCCTGGTCAGTATTGGGATGGGAGACCACCGAGGAAGTCCAGGGTCATTATGCAGAGGCAGGCGATGGCAAATCACTTCTGGACGTCTCTTGCCCTGAATATCTTAGGAGGTCACCGTAAGTTGGCTGCAACTTGAGAGCACTTTCCAGTACCGGCATGAATTGTGACAACAACAAAACAGACGTCTCTTGCCCTGAATATCCTAGGAGGTCGCCGTAAGTCGGCTGCGACTTGAGAGCACTTTCCAGCACCGGCATGAATTGTGACAACAACAAAACAATGCACAGTAGTAAGACCCATCCAGCAATAAAAGCAGCGTGAGAGCTAGCAATAAAACCACTATAAAAGGGCACAGGACCCCTGGAGAAATAGCCAGGGTGGAAGCTTCCGAGAGTGACATGATGGAGGTTTATAAGATTATGCATGGGATAGAGCAGTCAGAGAAAGAAGTACTTTTTTCTCCCTTTCTCACAATACAAGAACTCGTGGGTGAGCAGTAGGCTTAGAACAGATAAAAGGAAGTACTTCTTCACCAAAAAAGGGATTAACACATGGAATTCACTGCCACAGGAGGTGGTGGTGGCTACAAGCATGGAGAGCTTCGGTAGGGAATTGGATAATTGTATGGACCAGAGGTCCATCAGTGGCTATAAGACGCTGAACTGCAGGCTGTGGAAGGTCAGTAGTTCAGCAGTTCAAGACCTGAGTTGCCACATGATGGAGTAAGCTCCTGTCTCTAGTTCCAGCTCTTGCCAACCTAGCAGTTCGAAAGCAAGAAATTGCAAGTAGATAAATAGGTACCACTTC
>NW_015165249.1:710737-725510 GCF_001447785.1 Gekko japonicus
GGAAGCCTCAGGCTTCCGAACGGAAGTGGCTAGACACCGGTGGAGAGCGGTCAGACGGGGGTAAACCGATTACAACCGTTGTACTCAGGATACCACCACTTGGGGACCTAGTGGCAGAGTACAACAGTTTAAAGGGCTTTGCAACGGTTAGGGACGGAAGGCAGATGTTCTACGTGTGAACGCCGGTAAGTACACCGATTGCAACCGGCACCTATACCGTTGCAAACGCCACGTCTGAACGCACCCAGAGTGTTGGACTGGACAGGCCACTGGCCGGATCCAACATTGGCTTCTCTGGTGTTCTCATGTTCTTGTGAGAGCCGAAGCTCCCTTTAAGAGCTCATTCCCTGGAAGTCGTCTCGGTCCCTCAAGGTGCTCCTGGACCCAAATCCAGCTCTTTCCCCTGCAGACCAACCAGGCTGCCCCCTGAAACAAGCAACGAGTCAATTCCTGCAAAGATCATTAAAAGCAGGTACGATACAGGCCCCAAGAGACAGACGACTCAAAAACGATGGGATGGATCTTCAATTAAGAACCTGGGCGAAAAGATTTTGTCGGATGATGGACTCCATTTTATAATTGGATAAGGAGGAAACACAAAGATACAAGCTTCTTAATGTTGTAAGAAGAAGACTTTATGAACTTTTAAAATCTCACCGTCTGTTTCGTTGTGATGTGAAATGATAAGTAGAGGAGATTTATATGCAGATGACTTATTATTTTTGTTCCTTCCCCCCTCCCCTTCCCCTTTCTCATCTTTGTATACCCTAAAAACTTAATAAAATACACTTAAAAAAAAAAGAACCCAGAAGAAAAGAAATACTTGCTTCAGCTTGGAGCCTAAAGGACAGTAAAGTAGGAACCAGGTGAGACTCAAGTGGGGGGGGGGGTTTCCTGTGGGATTCCAGAATGGGGGATCTTGACTTCCCCAAAAGAATCATAGACTCACAGAGTCGGGAGGGGCCATAGAGGCCATCTAGCCCGGCCCCCTCCTCAATGCAGGATCAGCCGAGAGCGTCCCTGACAAGTGCTTGTCCAGCCGCTGCTTAAAGACTCCAAGTGAGGGGGAGCTTAACACCTTCCTGGGCAGCTGATTCCACTGTTGCACAACTCTGACTGTAAAAAGTTTTTCCTAAGTTCCAGCTGGTACCAGCCCTTAATTTAAACCCATTATTGCAAGTCCTCTCCTCTGCTGCCAACAAGAACAGCTCCCTGCCCACCTCCGAATACTTAAAGAGAGCAAACATGTCCCCCCTCAACCTCCTCTTCTCCAAACTGAATATTTCCAAGTCCCTTGGCCTTTCCTCCTGGTCTTGGTCTCCTACGGACCCCTGATCATCCTTGTCGCTCTCCTCTGCCCCAGGCTCCATTCTGTCCACATCCTATTTGAAGTGAGGCCTCCAGAACTGCACACAATACTCCAGGTGCAGCCTGACCAGTGCAACTCCTGAACCTGCTCCTGAGCCTTGCTTTCTAGAGCTGGGGGCACTGCTCCTGAGGATACCCGACTGGGCCTCCTGCAGAACAGGCTGCCAGTCAGAGCAGTCAACACTGATCTGGACAGTCTGACTCGGAAGAATGCATCTTCATCTGGTGGGTTGCACCTGCTCAAAAGGTAGGGTTGCCAACCTCCAGGTGGTGGCTGGAGATCTCCTGGGATTACAACTGATCTCCAGGCAACCCCTATTCTTGCAAGTCCTCTCCTCTGCTGCCCACAGGAACAGCTCCCTGCCCTCCTCCAAGGGACAGCCCTTCAGATACTTCAAGAGAGCCATCCTGTCCCCCCTCCACCTCCTCTTCTCCAGACTGGACATTCCCAGGTCCCTCAGCCTTTCTTCATAGGGCTTGGCCTGCAGGTTCTCCAACTTACCTCGAGTAAGATGGTGTCCGGGGCGTATCTTTCTTTCCAGTGGTCCAGAAAGACAAAATCCACCTTCTCCACTTCGTATTTCTTCTTCAGTTGTGGGATAATGTCTTCTGAATGGCCTTCCAGGATGGTCACCTGAAAGCAAAAGGACCCCGAAGTACTGAACTCCAAATATCGGACGCTGTCGCTACTTTTAAAAGCACCAGTCTCTCTTTGCCGACCGTGTTAATTGCCTGGATGGAAAACATTGGCCAAGCCACGTCAACAAGCTCTGGGTCACTCAGGGGCTTTGGTTTTTTTGGTGTTTGTGATAAATTGGCTCAATTATTTCCTCCACAAATATTTTGTCTCTGAGCAATTATAAAAAGCGATGACTTTGCTTCGAGTAAAGGGAAAGTTAACTCTCAGCTAGCGACAGGGGAAATTCCCCTGGTGGAAACACAATGGTCTCAGAAACCTCAATCAAATGCTGAGGCCCAAAGGAAATCAAAAGTACAGAGACATTTTAAAAGGCTGGATATAGTTCCCTCTTGCATGGAGTTACGGGCAAAGGATATAACAGATTCGCCTCCTTGCCCAAACCACAGCGCCCCCTTCAGGCAACAGACGCAGCAGGTCTCTGTGCTTAAACCTGGACTGTGAAGTGGGATGCTGTGGGTCTCTTCCGAAATAGCAAAGTGGCAGAACTGGGGCTTCAATGGCAGGGTCACATGACGAAAATCTCAGGCTCAGTCCCCAGCATAAGAAGAAGAACAGGAAGGAGGAGATTGGATTTATACCCCCCTTCACTCGGAGCCTCAGAGTGGCTTATGCTCTCCTTTCCCTTCCTCTCCCCTGTGAGGTAGGTGGGGCTGAGAGAGCTCTGAGAGAACTGCTCTTGAGAGAACAGCTCTGACAGAACTGTGGCTTGTCCAAGGTCACCCAGCAGCTGCAAGTGGAGGAGTGGGGAATCAAACCTGGTGCTCCCAACCACTACACCAAACTAGCATCTGACACAGTCTGGCCTCTTTCTCTCAAAGTCCCTGGAGAGTAGCTGATAGTCAGAGCAGACAGCATCAGAACAGACTGACCAAGTGCCGGACTCACTTCCGCACGGTCATTTTTGTCACTCGTTTGTCCCCATGGTGCTCCCAACCACGACACCAAACTAGCATCTGACTAGCATCTGGCCTCTTTCTCTCAAAGTCCCTGGAGAGTAGCTGATAGTCATTGGGAGGGGAACCCTGAAGCAATAGGGACAAACGAGTGACAAAAACAACAATGCAGGCCTCAATATAAAGCTGTTTCCTGGGATTCTGCAGTTGGGAAGTCCAGAAACACGTGATGCTGCCTTACCAAATCAGACCTTCAAGTCCATCAAGGTCAGTATTGTTTACTCAGACTGGCAGCAGCTCCCCAGGGTCTCAGGCAGAGGTCTCGCCATCACCCATGCCCTGATCCCCTAAGTAGTGCAAGATTGCAGGGACTGCAAGACGGAGCTCTTCCACCAGGCTTTCAATGAGGAGCCGCCCACCATTACCACCAACAATACTACGCGGACATCTCTAGTATAAGGCTGGCCCTAATGCGGAGTTAGAGCTATACCTACACAGGAGACCGGAAGATTGCTGAATCAGGAAACTGGATGGTAGATTTAGAGCGCACCATCTAATTGAATGAATTATTAATACTGCGAGCACTTTAAATGTTATGAATGTTTTAATTGTTTTAAAGTTTTAATGTAGACCAGGTACATTGTACCGACCGCTGTAATCCAATGTTTTAATTGTTGTAAACTGTTTTAAAGTTTTATGTAGACCAGGTACATTGTACCGACCACTGTAATCCGCCCTGAGCCTGTCCGCAGGGAGGGCGGGGTATAAATACAAATAATAAATAAATAAATAAGTGATGCTGGGGACTGTAACTGGGATATTCTGCATGCAAAGCAGATACTGTTACCACGACCCTCCTAGGAAAAGTAAACTGAACTCACTTTTCGTATTACAAGACTGGGAATGGGGCAGGCTGTGAGGGGAAGGGGGGGGATACGGCACTCCCACACGCACATAAGCCCTTGGCTTAGAAGTCAGATACCCAACCCTCTTTTCACTCTTGCTCAGAGTGAAAGAGGAGAGCGCAAAAGTGGGCTTGAAGCTCAACATCAAAAAAACTAAGATCATGGCATCCGGCCCCATCACTCCTTGGCAAACAGAAGTCGTGGAAGTAGTGACAGACTTCACGTTCCTGGGATCCCAGATCACCACAGACTGTGACAGCAGCCATGAAATTAAAAGATGCCTGCTCCTTGGGAGGAAAGCGATGGCGAACCTAAACAGCATGATAAAAAGTAGAGACATCATCCTGCCAACAAAAGTCCGCATGGTCAAAGCATGCTTTTGAATTATGGTGCTGGAGAAGACTCTTGAGAGTCCCCTGGACTGCCAGGAGATCAAATCAGTCAATCCTAAAGGAATTCAACCCTGACTGTTCCCTGGAAGGACAGATACTGAAGCTGAAGCTCAAATACTTTGGCCACCAAATGAGAAGGGAGCACTCACTGGACAAGACCCTGATGCTGGGAAAGATTGAAGGTCAAAGAAGATGGGGACGGCAAAGGATGAGATGGTTAGACAGTGTCATAGATGCAACGAACATGAAATTGAGCAAACTCCGGAGCACAACAGAAGACAGGAGGGCCTGGCGTGATGTGATCCATGGGGTCGTGAAGAGTTGGACTCGACTGTACGACTGAACAACAACAACCCCACCCTCTGCCTACCTGATCAGGATCCAAGCCTCACTCAAAACATATGTAAGACAGTCTACAGCACTGGAGAATAATCCCTAAACATACTGTAGACATATACACTATAACAAATTTTAAAAGATGTGTTTGTTGTATAGAGGTGAAGAATTCTGTCCACAATTATTATGCTACAGTGCAGCTGATGATAATACATTATTGAAGAGTTCAATGTTTTCAGTATTGAAAAGATGAATATAGTAACCAAAGATTCTGCTAGTGCTACTGTAATTATATGAGATGGATGATGTCCAAATAATACATTTCCTTTCGTTTACTATGAAACTTGTATTTTCTATTTTCAAGGGTTTTTTTCCCCCTACTCAGATATGGTAAAAACGAAGTTACACGTGCTAAAGTCGCATAAAGTCCAGCAGTTTGCAGCTCCTCCTTTCCAATATTGGGTATATTCACAGTTCTGATTGCAGAAAACTAATAGTTTTGTACTATTAAATTTCATAAAGATGCCAGGATAACATGATATGCTAAGTAAAGTTAAAATTGTGCATTTTATGCTGTTAAAGCAGCAGAATAAGTTTGGGTTGCATAATTAAGCATTACATAATTTCGAATTTTTCCAAATTTCAAATCTTTGTGTGTGTGTGTGTGTGGGGGGGGGTGTTCCCATAGCTTTAAAATTTCTGTACATTCCATACGTCCAGGCTGGAAATTACTACAGCCGCAGGAATTAACATTAACACAGGTTGGGGGAAGTCACAGCTTTGGCTCTTTTGGTGTCGGCAGGGATGCTGCCATTCGCTTAGCCAATCCGCACATTAGGGAACTTTTGTTGTTGTTGTTGTTCAGTTGCACAGTCGAGTCCGACTCTTCGCGACCCCATGGATCATCTCCCGCCAGGCCCTCCTGTCTTCCGCCGTCCTCTGGAGTTTGCTCAATTTCATGTTTGTTGCATCGATGACACTGTCTAGCCATCTCATCCTTTGCTGTCCCCGTCTTCTTTGACCTTCAATCTTTCCCAGCATCAGGGTCTTCTCCAGGGAGTGCTCCCTTCTCATTGGGTGGCCAAAGTACTTGAGCTTCAGTTTCATTATCTGGCCTTCCAGGGAACAGTCAGGGTTGATTTATTTTAGGATTGACTGATTTGATCTTTTTGCAGTCCAAGGGACTCTCAAGAGTCTTCTCCAGCACCATAGTTCAAAAGAATCTATTCTTCGGCGCTCGGCCTTCCTTATAGTCCAACTCTCGCAGCCATACATGACTACTGGGAATACCATTGCTTTGACCATGCGGACTTTTGTTGGCAGGGTGATGTCTCTACTTTTTATCATGCTGTTGAGGTTTGCCATCGCTTTCCTCCCCAGGAGCAGGAAACTAGTAACACAAAGTAATCACATTTACTTCTGAGAATATATCCTTGTTTTGCATCTTCTGTACCTTATCGTTGAGTCCAGCAATCTCGATAATTTCTTTTGCGATAGGAACAAACTCCGAGTTGAACTCGATGCTCAAAAGCCGAGCCTTTGGCTTCAAAAGCCGAGCGATCCTTATAGCTGAATAGCCACAATACGTCCCCAGCTCCAAAACAACGGAAGGATCAGTTTCCTCTACAATCTTATCTAGGATCAATCCTGAGAGGGACAAGATAAGAAACGGGAATGGGGAGTGAAGGTGGTAGAAGTCAGGGAAGCTAAATCAATGCAGTTAGAAAGTTTACTAGCTGGTAGAGGAGATTAAGATCTCTCTGTGTGTCCTTGAGTTGCAACAGAGACATTTAAAGGTCTGTGCATAACACAGCAATTTTTATTTTGACATCAGAAGCAGAAAAGAGGGCATGGGCAAAACAGTATCACGCTACTGATATTAGTTAAGTTGATGTTGTTGATGCATCAGACAAATAAAACGATTAAAAGGGTGCCACTGATTAAGTATTTTAAAATATTAAACTACTTGTAATGTTAGGTCTATCTAGCCAACACTTTCAAACCCGGATGGGTGTCGGAATCCCTCTTTGAAGAGGCATCTCCCCCCCAGCAGCAACACTTCTTCCAAGATGGCAACAAGAATGCGACACTGACAACTAGGGAAAATGTTTTGTTCTGCTTCATTCATACAAAAATGTACGTGGATTTAATCAATCAACTAGAACGTGTATGATTAGTTATCGAAGGTTTTAGAAAATAAGGTGACAGTCCTATTTTTATAAGCCAATAATATCAATATCCCTGTTTTCTTGAGCACTGCACCTAACTTTCCAGAAGCTGCTGAATGAACCGAAGTGTCTCTTGGTCTCTACCACTGAGCCACGGTCCCTCCCCTTTCAGGGGGAGCCCCTGGCCCCTTTCTAGAACTGGGTGAGGGCTGGTAACCGTCCTGATCAAGCCAGAATGCAAGGACCACCCAGCTTATTCCAGACATCTCCACCTGCCTTACACAGAATCAGATCATTGGTCCGCTTAGCCCAATATCGTCCACTCTGGCTGGCAGCAGCTCTCCAGAGTCTCGGGCAGAGAAACATCCTCCTCAAAATCCAGTTGTCTTAAATCCCTGAACTGGAGATGCCAGTATTGAACTTGGGATCTTCTGCCCGCGAACGATGTGCCATGATACTGCGCTACAGCCCCTCCCACCAGTACGGAAGTGATCTGTTTAGTATAGTCTCAAATTACTGGCCACGTTAAAATGGGGCTTCCCCATTCTAGTCAAGATTGCCACAGGGCTATGGTTCTTCTGCACGAAAAACTCCAGACAGTTGGCTGGTTATTGCTAGTAAGTGGGGGGAAAGGGGTGACACAGAGAATTTCTGCTGCAAAGAACTACAGGGGGAAAGCCGACTGGAATCTTTCTTGAGCTCTTCCAGATGGAGACGACAGTTGCTGCTTTCTCAAACCGAGGGGGACTACGTTCAGAAAAGGGAAGGAGAAATGAACAGGACAAAGTAGCCAAGTGGAAGACAGCTCCGTCACACACACAGAATGGATATTTGGGAGACACAGGGGGAAAGCCGACTGGAATCTTTCTTGAGCTCTTCCAGATGGAGACGACAGTTGCTGCTTTCTCAAACCGAGGGGGACTACGTTCAGAAAAGGGAAGGTGAAATGAACAGGACAAAGTAGTGAAGTGGAAGGCAGCTCCGTCTCACACACACAGAATGGATATTTGGGAGACAGGTGCAGTGAAGGGTAACCCACATGGAAATGCATGCAGCTGTAAAGAAAAGTGCAAAGATTAAAGTTATATAACAATATTAGAACAGCTACAAAGGATCAGACCAAGGGTTCATCTAGTCTGGAATCCTGTTTCACAAAGAGACCGAACAGATGCCTCTGGAAGGCCTACAAGCCCCCTGGTATTGGTATTCAGATAGTTTCTGTTTCTGAATACAGAGATTCCATTTATCTTTGTAGTTAATAGCCACTGATGAACCAGTTCCCCTTTAAGGTAAAGGTTCCCTTGCTCGAAAGCCAGTCGAGTCCGACTCTAGGGTTGCAGTGCTCATCTCCGTTTCAAAGCCGAAGAGCCAGCGCTGCCCGAAGACGTTTCCGTGGTCATGTGGCCGGCATGACTAAACACCGAGGCGCACGGAACGCTGTTACCTTCCCACCGAAGTGGTACCTATTTATCTACTTGCAATTTCTTGCTTTCGAACTGCTAGGTTGGCAGGAGCTGGAACTAGAGACGGGAGCTCACTCCGTCCTGCGGCACACTCGGGTCTCGAACTGCTGAACTACCGGCCTTCCACAGCCTGCAGTTCAGCGTCTTAACCACTTGAGCCACCACAGCTCCTAGTTCCCCTTTACAACCAACTAAACTAATGGTCATCATCACTGGAGTTTATGACTGGAGACGGCAGACTGCACTGTTCATTCTAAAGCTGGATTTGGCCTAGCAGCCTTGTATGGCTGACCTTACCCATTTGGTCCACCTTCTTTCACTGACATGACCTTAGTCTCTTGAAGATCCACGAGAGGATGGAACAGACTAGATCAGTTGACAAGAAGCTTTTGGCCTATGGGGCAGGGCCATGGCTCAGTAATAAAGCATGCTCTTGGCATGCAGAAGACCTCAGGTTCAATCCCCCGTTAAAGGATCACAGGTAGCAAGTGGTGGGAAAGACTCCTCTCTGCTTCAGATCCCAGCATGGGTCATTGCCAGCATAGCTAGTACAAACTAGGGATGGGCACGAACTGGGAAAATGGGGGTTCGTGGGGTATCGCCAACCACGAACCTCCACGAACCTCTCCATTTAATGAACCGGTTTGTGGTTCGTGATGCAGTGCGGCTTGTAAAAGCCATTTAAAGGAATACCTTTAAATGGCTTTTCCAAGCCGTGCCACGACTTGCGAGTGAATTTAAATGCCTTCACTCACTGAGTTGCGCCGCGGCAGGGCTTTGAGAAGGCATTTAAAGAGACCGCAGTCTCTTTAAATGCCTTCTCCAAGCCCCGCCACCAGTGCTGGCATGTCTGCTGACATGAACCACACGAACCTCTCAAAGCCACCTGGGAGGTTCATGGGGATGTCCATGGTGGCGGGATGGCACAAACCTCAGTTTGCAAACCACAAACCGGGCCTGGTTTGTCACAAATTTCTGTTCATAATTCGATTTGTGCCCATCCCAGGTACACACCATATGTCTGACTCCATATGTGGCAGCTTCACTCCTAAGGAAGACTTTTAACATTTATTAAATTTTTAAAAATATCTTTGGACCCAAGGGTTGGGAAGGAGAATGTGTTTTTCAGTATGAGCACTGTGATGACGTAGATCAGAGCAAAAATGCACACACAGGGACCCCTCATATAGCACATATTCAACCAGTGCTGTGTGAGCTGCACTGGCTTCCAGTGGAGCACCAGATCAAGTTCAAGGTTCTGGTTTTGACCTTCAAGGCCATTAGCGGTAGGGACCTACATATCTTCGGGACCGCCTCTCCCAGTGGAAGTGCCTCTCCCAGTGGAAGAGCACTATGCTCAGGAAATAAGAACTTCCTGGTGGTCCCCGGCCCGAGAGAGGTCCGGCTGTCCTCGACCAAGGCCAGGGCTTTTTCAGCTCTGGCCCCTGCCTGGTGGAACGCTCTGCCGGAAGACATCCGTGCCCTGCGGGAGCTGTTACCTTTCCGCAGGGCGTGTAAGGCAGAGATGTTCCGCCAGGCTTTCGGTTGAGGACAGTGATGGGACTTCATCTGGCACTGGCATGTGGTTCCTCATTCCTCACAGCCCCTCCCCTCAGGGAGACTGGGGAGTCAGGATTTTCCACCACCTTAAGTACCGTATATACTCTGTTCTCACTTACTGTTATTTATTGCACTGTTTTTAATGTAGTCGTATGTGAATGTATAACACGGTTGTAAGCCGCCCTGAGCCCTGCTTGTAGGGAAGGGGCGGCCTAGTAAATCCAATTTAATAAATAAAATACTTATATAGCACCAGTTGGAGCTTGTATTTTTGTTGTTGTTGTTGTTGTTAAAAGAAGTCATACATCCCATTCACTTTTACAACCTCAAGCGATCACCTGCACCGATTTCTCAGGATGAACAGGTCTCATTTCTGAAACACTCGTGGATCAGACTGGCACAGGAATTCTCTCTTGACAGGCCCAAATAATGCCATGCCTGTCCACCAGGGCATGCTGTTTAATCGGTTCCTTTCTGCTTTTAGCTGGAAGCAACAGGAGCTGCTTCCGTGACGCCAATGCCAGATCCCCACAGCTACTCTGCAAGGCCTCTCCCATTTTTACGTCACCCTAAAACAATCTCCCTTCCTTACCACGTGCTGCTTTGAAGGTGAAAGATCTGTTCACCTGGAGTACAATTAAGTCCAAGTCTCCAGTCCCACTAATGTCAGTGGGAGGGGTTTAAGCAGGTGCTTAAAAAACAAACCGCCTCAAGCCCCACTTCTCTGTGCCCTGCCTTTGGAGGTAAGGCAGGTGGCAACTAGGGCAGGGCATTTTCTGTGGTGGCACCTTGCCTTTGGACCACCCTGCCCTTTTAGGCTTTCTCGGCAGCTACTTTACTGTCTTTTAGGCACCAGGCTAAAAGACATTTTTTAACCCAAGCTTTTAATGATCTGCTTCTGTTTTATGGATAGTTTTTGTGCTGCCTATATCTAATGGCATGTGTTTTAATGATTTGTGTTTTAATGGCTTCTTTTAAATACTCTGGTTTCAATTGTAAGCTGCTTTGAGCAGGACCCCCAAAAGGTGGCATGGAAACATTCTAAATAAATAAATGAAATATTTCCATTGCAGTTATTTTAAATATTATACACTTGTATGGTATACGCTGTAACCATCAGGGACCCTAGATTCTATTTAAATAAATGCTGAATCAGGCCGTCCAAGCACTGTGGGAAGAAAAGCATTTCATGGTTGCCCTTGATTTGTCCCTTAAGCATGTAAAGGGCAAATACACACACAAACTCCTCCCTTGTACTGTTCATCCTTTAACACCGTAATACAGTCATTCTTAATATTTATATAGCGCTTTCCCTAGGGCGTCTTCAAGTCCACATTCTGAATACAACAGCCAGTATTATAATCATTGTGCAGACATAGAATCATACAGCTGGAAGGAATCTCCAGGGTCATCTAGTCCAACCCCCTGCACAACCCCTGTTCCATGCCCAAAAGATGACGAAAAACCTCCAGGATCTCCGGCCAGCCTGGCCTGGAGAAAATTGCTTTCTGATTCCAAAGTGGTGATCAGCATTTCCCTGGGCCTGTAAGAAAGGGCCATGAGAACGAAGCACTGATGCAACCCTCCCTGCCCTCCCTCTCATGATCTGCCTAAGCTCACAAAATCAGCATTGTTGTCCGATGGCCATCTAGCCTCCGTTTGAAAACCTCTGAAGAAGGAGAGTTCACCACTTCCCAAGGAAGCCTGTTCCACTGAGGAACCACTCTAATTGTCAGGAGGCTGGAGAGAAATAGCTTCTGCTTAAGGCCATCTTGTGATGTCACAATTATTTCAGTTTTACTGAAGGAGAACTGAATACTTGGCTTGGGGGTTGGGGCAGGGGAACCTAATTTGCTTAACAAAATTCAAACTCAGTCGCCCCTTAAAGACCAAGAAAACTGTCCAGGGTAAGAGCTGTGGTGAGTCAAAGCTCCCTTGGTCAGATACAATCTGTTATTATATCCCATATTTGTCAAAGTGAACTTTGACTCACCATAGCTCATACCCTGGACAATTTTGTTAGTTTTTAAGGTGCCACCGAACTCACATTTTGTTTGACTGCCATGGAATAACACGGCTACCCACCTGATTTCCTCAAGTCACTTTAATGCTTGTCAGATTTGAACCCTTGTTTTCTCTCTCCTTACAGTTAAAATGCCAAGCTGTGTACTTTGTACTTTCTTAATGGCTTGTGGATGAACAAATAAGAGTGAATCGATGGAATTGATCTTCCCCTGGTCAGCCTTAGCGGCACAATCCGGGATGTCAGTTTCTCAGATATCAAGAGGAGGAGGAGATTGGATTTATACCCCGCCCTTCACTCGGAGCCTCAGAGCAGCTTACGAACTCCTTTCCCTTCCCCTCCCCACAACAGACACCCTGTGAGGTGGGTGGGGCTGAGAGAGTTCTGACACAAACTGCTCTTTCAGGAACAGCTGTGCCAGAGCTTGTGACTGACCCAAGGTCACATCAGCAGGTGCAAGTGGAGGAGTGGGGAATCAAACCCGGTTCTCCCAGATTAGAGTACGCACACTTAACCACTACACCAAACTGGCTCAACTGCAGAACAGTTTAAGCCTGTGCATTTAGTTTGTGGTGGTGGTGGTGGGATGTTAGGGTATTGTTGGCAAGAAAGTCCAGGATTTGATTTTGTAGCTCTTTTCTCTAGAAAAGGAATTGACCCTTGATTATTTACACCAGAAAGGTTCCAAGGAATCTTCATCAGACAGGGCTGGGGACCGTATAACAGCAACCGCTTGCGCTGCACAGGACGGCCTCTTCCTCCCAGCTGCCAGAACTGCCAGCAAGACTGATCTGGTAAGAGAGGCAGCTTGAAGTCCTGCTCCTGTCTCACCTTGGCTGGCCTGTCCGCTAGGCTCACCCAGGCAATCACCTGGGGTGCAAGAGGTGCAGGGGAGGCAACGAGGCCTATCACCCCCCCACCTGCCCACCCATGGCATCGGGGTCTCCCATGGCAAGCAGCAGCCCCAGGAGGAGCCCATGGCCCCAGTGGGGACACTGCTCTTACCCGGGGCTCTTTTTGTAGAAAAAGCCCAGCAGGAACTCATTAGCATAATAGGCCGCACCCAACAGCAAAACTCATTAGCATATTAGGCCACACCCTGACAGCACCGCTCATTAGCACATTAGGCCACACCCCCGTGTTACCAGAAGTGTGGTCATCCACCCACACCCACCTTTCCCTTCTTATTCTGTTTACCTTGTTTGTTGTCAAAACAGGGCTTTTTTTGTAGCAGGAACTCCTTTGCATGTTAGGCCACACGCCCCTAATGTAGCCAATCCTAATGAGTTTCTGCTATTGGGTGTGGCCTATTATGCTAATGAGTTCCTGCTGGGCGTGGCCAACTCGGGAGCCAGCCGGAACTCCGTTCCTGTGCGTTCCTGCCCAAAAATAGCCCTGCTCTTACCCTCGCTCCATCACAGGGGCGGAGGGGGCACACCTAGCCCCTTTCCCTTTCCCCTCGGCACAGCCTGGACCTTTTCTTCCTCCCCCACTGTGGGCGAAGGGCGATGAGGAGGACGGGCGCTGCCCCACATTGTTTCCTCTGCATCTCATTGCTATGCAGGGTATCAGGAAGGCAGGCATTGTCTCGCCACCTCTGGATGCTGGCTTGGACATCTAGCCTAAGGTACTCGTACAGAATACAGATCGAGAATCTGACGGCCTGGAATGTTAAAAAATAGCTCCTCTTCCATGCTATTTTTCTTCCTTTAGTTATTGTGCGCAGCCTTTCGCTCAGCTGAGAAAATAATCATCAAGAGACCCCTGGCCCGAGACATCCGGCTGCCCTGGCTCCAACCTGGTGGAACCCTCTGCCAAATCACCTCTGTGCCCTGTGGGACCTGATGCCATTCCGCAGGGCTTGTGAGGCAGAGATGTTCCTCCAGGCCCATGGTTGAGAACAGCAATAGTTTCCCGATCAGCCGAGCCTCTTCCTTTTGTCCACTTCCCCCGTGGGGTAAGAATAATGGGTTTCTAGGCACCCTTTGGAAGGATTATTATACTGTTTTAATGTTTATAATTGTTTTAACTTGTATTTAAACATTGTACACCACTCTGAGCCCCACGTATTGGCGGAGGGTGGTCTAAAAATCAATCAATCAAACAAATAAATAAATAAATATGTTCCAGTTGTCCCTATTTACCAAAGACCATCCCTATTTCCTGGTTCCTGTCCTTGGTACCTCTCTGTTCCTGTTTTTCCTTTTAGAGAAATGTTTGGGCTGACTTTTAAACATGAACAGAATGCTGAATAAAAAGTATACTTTGGCCCCGATCACACGGGCCAGATATCGCGGGGGGGAGGTGTGGCTAATTGCCCCGGCAGAGTTTGATCTGTGATTATGCAATCAGACGCACCAGCGGCACACCACGGGTCCTTCCCTCGGCGCCGGCGAGTAAATGAGAGACCGGAGGGGAATGCCGCGCCCCGGCGCGATCACACCAAGGGAGTCTGGAGGCAGCCCGTGGCAAACGTTTACTAGTACTTTGGAGGTACTAGTTTTTTAACGCACATTTTCAGCGGTAAGCCACGGGTGCGCTCCACTTCCCAGATGTTGGGGTGTGATCGTGCCCAGATAATCCGCCCACCATCCGTGCCTCTCCCGCGGCAACTTTGCCGTGTGACCGGGGCCTATCATAGGCAACGTAACATAAGAGAGGGTCATGTAATTGATGGCATAGGGGGCAAGCAGGGCTGCCAACATCAGGTTGGGAAATACCTGGAGATTTGGGGGTTGGAGCCTGGGGAGGGCGAGGGCTGGGGACGAGAGGGGCCTCAGTGGAGTATAACGCCACAGAGTCCACCTTCCAGAGCGTCTATTTTCTCCAAAGGAGCCGATCTCCATAGCCTGGAGCTCAGTTGTAATCCTAGGAGATCTCCAGGGCCCACCTGGGGGAGGTTGGCAACCCTATTCCCCTGAGGGACGGCCGCCTGCTGCAGAGGTTACCTTTCTCATCCCCCACG
>NW_015165249.1:730534-750223 GCF_001447785.1 Gekko japonicus
AGCTGCTGCCAGAGCAACATTTTAAAGAATCTGCACAGTTCATTGAATCTCCAGTGGCCAATCAGAAGCCTCGCTGGGCAAAAGCCCTATCTGACCCCGCCCACTTTCTAAACACACTGGGTGGGTCCCAGGATAGGTGTCAGCAGGCACCACTGTAGCCATGGATGCCACATTGGGGGCGGGGAGGGCTGTTCTATAGGCAAGAAGGTGAATGTGAGCAGCAACATGGCTTCTCAGGAGTCCAAAATTGTGATAGGTCACGTTTCTTTTCTCTTGGTAAGCATGAAAAATGGATCTCAGACTTCTACAGGGATCATAGGAGCTGGGAAAGTGGTTTGCAGGTCAATTTATTCACTTTAGAGCCTGCCCCTCTCACAGAGACTCTAGTAGGATTGCACGGTCTCGATAAATGCAACCAATAGGATTATATCAATGGTGCGACCTCATTTGGAATACTGTGTGCAGTTCTGGTCACCACACCTTAAAAAGGATATTATAGCTTTGGGAAAAGTGCAGAAAAGGGCAACTCGAATGATAAAGGGGTTGGAACACTTTCCCTATGAGGAACGGTTAAGGCGCTTAGGGCTCTTTAGCTTGGAGAAACGACGACTGAGGGGTGACATGATTGAGGTTTATAAGATTATGCATGGGAAAGAGCAGGTAGAGAAAGAGGTACTTTTCTCCCTTTCTCACAATACAAGAACTCGTGGGCACTCCATGAAATTGCTGAGCGGTCGGGTTAGAACAGATAAAAGGAAGTACTTCTTCACCCAAAGAGTGATTAATACTTGGAATTCACTGCCACAGGAAGTGGTGGCGGCTACAAGCATGGACGGCTTCAAAAGGGAATTAGATAAGCATATGGAGCAGAGGTCCATCAGTGGCTATCTTATGTTCTTATGATAGCGAGAAGCCCAGTCGGACTGACCAGAAGTAACATGCTCATCGCTGTCTCTGTTTACCGGGGACAGCCGGGTAAATTGCCAGCACTGTTCTCAGAGCTTTGAGGTGCCCTATTAAAAATCATTACTATCTACTGCTGGAGTTGTCATTCTTCAGGATTTAACTCCCTCCCCTGGAAGGTGCACCTCTGAGCAGGTGGGTGGCTGCATCGTGTCCCGTAATGCACACGTGTGAACATGAAAAGTTCCAGGTAGTGCACAGTCAGCCATTCAACATGTGGGGGAGATCCATCTCGGACCATCTGTAACTCGTGGGGGTGGAGGAAAGGGCCGTCGAGTTGTAGCTGACTTCTGGCGACCCCGTGGGGTTTTCAAGGCACGAGATATTCAGAGGTGGTTTGCCATTGCCTGCCTCTGCGTAGCGACCTCGGACTTCTTTCGTGGTCTTGGTGGACTTCCTTGGGGGTCTCCCACCAAAGACTCACCAGGGCCACCCCTGCTTAACTTCCAAGATCTGATGAGATCGGGCTAGCTTGGGCATCTGTGACTGACCGCAGGGCCACTGGGTTCCATGTCTATCATTATTCTGCCAAAAGTTTCCCTTGGCTTTTAAAACAGAGTGGGACTAGGGTTGCCGACTCCGGGTTGGGAAGGTCCTGGAGATTTGGGGGTGGAGCCTGGGGAGGGCGGGGTTTGGGAAGGGGAGGGACTTTAGCAGGGTATAATGCCAAAGGGTCCATGCTCCAAAGCAGCAGTTTCCTTTAGGGGAACTGATCTCTGTCGTCTGGATATCAGTTGTAATTCTGGGAGATCTCCAAGCCCCACCTGGAGGCTGCTCGCCTTAGGTAGGACAGACTATTGAAGAATAAATGAGCACAGCATTCAGTAATGTACTAAAGGTAAAGGTTTCCCTTGCTCGAAAGCCAGTCGAATCCGACTCTAGGTGGCAGTGCTCATCTCTGCTTCCAAGCTGAAGAGCCAGCACTGTCCGAAGACTTCTCCATGGTCATGTGGCTGGCATGACTAAACGCTGAGGTGCACGGAACGCTGTTACCGTCCCACCTAAGCAGTACCTATTTATCTACTTGAAATTTCTTGCTTTTGAACTGCTAGGTTGGCAGGAGCTGGGGCCAGAGACAGGAGCTCACTCCATCACGTGGCACTCGGGTCTCGAACTGCTGAACTACCAATCTTCCAGCCTACATCTCAGTGTCTTAACCCCACCTGTATTCACATGTTACAATTAACACATGTACAATCCGTGTGCAGTGTGCAGTGTGCAATTGATTCTTCTTAATACACACATTGTTTAATTCTCATGTTACGTTCAACTCATGTACAGTTGAACACATGATGGAAGCCCCACGTTAATCCAGGTGCTGGTTCCCCATTTCATTTGTCAGTCGAGCACACGTTGACTCTTCCTTACAAGCAGATGTATGCATTTACATGCAGGATGTAATGTAACGTGTGAACCGGGCTCCTGGATATCACTGACTTGTCCCTCTGAGAATTTGGGGGGGAGGCCATGTTTTCAACTGTTGAATACGCAAGGGACTGAAAAAGTACACAGAATAATCCCAACAACATGCAAACTTTAGAACCATGGTTATTAACTGCCCTGCATTTTCATGGGCCTCTATCATTCTCAGAGCAGCAATTTCCCCAGTGGCGTTTTGTGCATCTTCCCTGAAAACACACCGCTTGGCGCTCCCCCTTGCTCGACTATCACCTTTCCTGCAGTGCTGGGCTCAGCAGCGGAACACAAGTTTTGCATGCAAAAGGTCTTAAATCCAGTCCCTCGCGCCTCCAGTGAAAAGGCTTCAGGAACTGGGAAAGGCCCTGGAGAGCCCCTGCCAGTCAGAATAAACTCTACTGAGCCAGATGGACCAGTGGTCTGACTCCAGTACAAGACAGCTTCGTGCGTGGTTGAAATCGATTTACCCACTTCTTGTCTAGACCGATGAGCTTTTTTGCTGCTGCAGACTGGATCTGATGGCCACTTAAGTCCTTCTGGCCAGTTCTGATGCTGGGATCAAGATATAATTTTATATAATATAAAAACATGTATTTATTAGATTTACAAAAACATATAAGGGCTATAAATACATGTATTTTTATATTATATGCATTAAGTTTTAATTGTTGGCCCTCTACTCTGTTTGACTTACCTCTTTAGGTTCTTGATCCTAGGTTTCAGGGTTAAGTCTGTTCCCCTTTTTCGTCCCTAGTCAATTCTGATGCTGCCCTCCCCAAACCGTCTGCCCAATACGAACATTTCATTTCTATTGCAATTTCCAGCTGATCCCCCAGCATTAGCGAGCCATCTCTTGTGCAACACTCCCCCCGCCCCCCGTGTATTATTCTTGCTGTTCTGTGCTGCTAGATTAATCTGTTGTTGTTTTTGGTTGACACACCGGCAGCTGGTACCACCAAGGAAAAACTAAAGTAAGCAAACGCCCTGCTACCATATCCCAGGAGAGCCCCACAGAGGGAAAGGTGGAAAGGCGTCCTGTTGTTGCAACTCTGGTTCTACGACAGGCAGAGATAGGGGTTCTTTCTCCATCATCAAGGAGGATGTATATCGCAAAGGCCTCGTAGCAATTAAAGTTAACGTGTCAGGAATCACATGCATGTGTGATTAACCACAGAGCTTTAACCACAGAGTATTGACCGAATGCTAGAGTGTCGCTGGCGATGTCACTTCCAGTTGTGTCAAAACTGGTGTCGTCATACCACGGTGCTGCCAATCATCCCCCACTGCCTCCCACTACCCAGCTGAGCAGGAGACCTCGCAACCCTGCCTGGTGCAGTGGCGATTTGAACACGGGAATCAGAGATCCTAGTCTGACACACTAACCACTACACCACATTGGCTCTCTTGATGATATGAAGACCTGCGGAAGCCTTAGAAACAGGCAATCCTCCCAACACATTTGTGATGGGAGGAGAGTTGGGGTGCCTTTAAGAGCCGCAGAGCAAGTAGCCAACAGGTCTGACTGATGGGCACAATCCACCAAGTTGGGCTCCTGCCAATGCGCACAAAGTTGTACTGGAAGGCTCCTGTGCATGCTCCCTTCAGTTTAGCAGGAACTAACTGACGGTGTCCTGTCTTAATCAGAACATCCTGGAGATATCATTTAGATTTCCTGCATCCCACAAAAGTATCTTTGGCTGGCCCTGTATGATTTTATCATTACTTGGGCTGAAAGGTAATGGTGTTAAATTAAATGATGATCTTATTTTTCATATAACATCTGCCAAACGCCCAGTTGGCTGCTTGAAGTTTATTACAAGCTCCTGTCCCTAAGGACATCAAGTCGTATGGATGCCAACAGGGAAAAAAACAACAGACAACAGTAAAACGCCCGGGGACAATGCTCAAGAATCTCATTGGAGACGTGTTCAATAACCGGAGTCCTCCACAGCAGAGAGTAATAAGGTTTAGCAATTACGCGGTGGGTTTATTTCTCCAAAAGGCACTGCAAAATTAATTTGCTCTGTCAATAAGCGACGATAGCCATGGGCCATTGTAAAACCAATAGGTGCAAATTAAAACACCCCCGCGCACGCGCATCTCCAAAGCAGCGCTAAAAATAGGCTAGAAATGTAAGCAAAGATCAGACCTGCTCTCTGTTCTGTCATCACAAGAAGGGCTCTCTGGGCAATCAACTCAGCTTTAATCACAGCTGATTTCCAAAGAGGATGGGCGAGAGAGAGATTCTCCAGCGCTTCGCCGCCTAGCAAACCCCGCAATGCAAAATGAGCGAATCTCCTCGCATTCGGCGCGAAAAAGTTTGCACAATCGGCCTTTCAGTTATTTCTTTATTCTGATTTTAGGTTGTTTATAGTCTGTCTTTCCCACGGGGACTCAAGGCGGATTACACAGAGCGAGTCGACACAATCGACAAAATGGGACATGCGATAACCACTGCATCAGAAGCCTGGAACCACCAGAAAAGGAACTGAAGCATGGCATAAATATTCATATGGCACATTTAAGTGGTATAGAAGCTACACGAACAGGATCCTACTTACAATAAGCTATACGCAGCGGTATAGACCACAGTCCCTAATCATTTTCTGGCGGGACGGGCAGGCTATAAAGATGAAGACATAAATAAAACAAATAAATGTATCCAAGTTAAGTTTGTGAACCATTCTGTGCAGTGCAAGCTGATTACCTGTGCAGGAAAGCCCTCTTGAAGAGTTCAGTTTTGCATTGTTTGTGGAAAGCCTAGAAATTGGGAGCCTTCCTGACCTCCCCAGGAGAGGGAGAAGAAGAAGAAGAAGATTGGATTTATACCCCGCCCTTCATTCAGAGTCTCAGAGCGGTTTACAAACTCCTTTCCCTTCCCCTCCCCACAACAGACACCCTGTGAGGTAGGTGGGGCTGAGAGACCCTGTGAGGTAGGTGGGGCTGAGAGAGCTCATGAGGGAGCCCATGAGGGAACAGCTCTGACAGAACTATGACTTGCCTAAGGTCATCCAGCAGCTGCAAGTAGAGGAGTGGGGAATCAAACCCAGTTCTCCCAGATTAGAGTCCATGCACTTAACCACTACACCAAACCATTCCACAAGGCACAAAATGGAGAAATTGCATGAACGGGCAATTGTTGATTTTGCCCATCTGCAAGTTGGCACCAGCAGAAGGCCCTGCCAACTTGGGCAATGTTATCATCACAGAACACACAGCAGCTGTGTATTCTATACAGACCAGGACACTTTGTATGTGAATATACTCCAGTCATGCTTCTAATGAATGTCAATGTTTAAGGTCACCATTACTTGATATCAACTTTTGAAAAGGACATTAAAACACTGGTTGGGGTTTTTTTTTCATTTATAAAGGACAGGAGACGTCCTGAATGCTTTGTTTCTCTCTCTTTAAGAGACGAAAGTTTTTCTTTCTTGTCCTGATGTCTGAATATGCAAAACGATTTGGGACGTTTATTAAAAGGACAATAGGGCAGTGTTCTCTCCTTTGTAAAAGGTCAGAGACTATTTGAAAGTTTGGTTCTCTCTTTAAGAGGTGAAAATGTTTCTTTTCTTGTCCTTTTCGCTGAATATTTTAAATGGTTACTATCGTACATTACACTCTGCACACCGAATTGTTCAATGTCGAATTAATTTAGTTAGGATTGTGGGAACCACATTTTTGTGTATTCTATACAGACTGGAACACTTTGTGTGTGAATATACTCCAGTATATATGTGGTCCACGGGGTTGCGAAGAGTCGGTCTCGAAAGTGCGAATGAACAATAAAAATACTCCAGTTATACAGATGAAGAAACTGAGTCTGAACGTTGCCAATTTACCCAGTGCTACCTGGCAAGGAAAGAAACTCCCACATGGATTCAAAACAGTTCTTGTGGTTCCAGGCCGAGCACTGAAGTCAACTATGGCGGTCTTTGCTGTGTTATAATAAACTTACAGAGCAATTCTAACTAACTTCTAAGTCCAGTGAAGTTAACAAGCTTAGAAAAACTATTGGGATTTTACTGTCAAATTTATGAAGATAGGATTGTCAGAAAAAAATATTCACAGAATGATAGATGTAAAAAGAGTGGAGAAAACATGTCAGTCCCAAGCCCACTTTGGAAATGTACAGTGGATCCTAAGAATGCTTTTCCTGGGAGCAAGCCCCATTGAATAAGCTCCAGTAGGACTCTAAGTAGACCTGCTTAGGATCGCTCCCTTAGCCTTGCAAGTGGCTTCCATTTTATGTACAGATGTTAAAGTTTAACTACATTAAAGGCACCTGGAGCTTTATTAAAAATAAAGATTCCTACTACCTATGATGACAGGATTACAATTACATCCCTTCCCTTCCCTTTGCAGACTGCTGGATATTGTAGTTTTATCCATTAGGCCAAATCAGGAGACATTTTTGACCATTAACAACAACAACAAATGCACCACTGAGAAGAGGTGCCTACAACAATTTCCAATAATATCCGGGATGCATTTACCTTTATCAGAAGCAGGTGAAGGGGAATGCAACAGACCAGAACATAGGATTAATCTTTTTTCTTCTGCACCAAGGTAGCCTGTTTTGCTCTGACCATCAGCTAATATTATACATAGATCTCTTCTTCTTTAAGCTGGTATCTTTTTCACAAAGTCAGCTCCACCGTAAAGAAATAAGAAATGAACAGAGCAATCCCAAGGAAAGTTATGCTCTTCTAAACCTGTTGACTTCAGTGGACTTAAAAGGGTACAACTCTGTTTAGGACTGTTTTCTTTATTCAGCCTTGTAATTTTGATTTCATTGCGTTGACAACAGTAAAGGGTAAATGTCAGAATCGACTTTCTGATAGCACTTCTGGCTTGTTAAAATCTGATAAACTGCTGTTGCCCTGACCTGGATAGGCCGATCTCGTCAGATCTCAGAAGCTAAGCAAGGACGGCCCTGGTTAGTACTTGGGTGGGAGACCTCCAAGAAAGTCCAGGGTCGCTAGGCAAAGGCAAGCAATGGCAAAACCACCTCTGAACATCTCTTGCCTTGAAAACTCTAGGGGGTTGCCATGTCAGTGGTGACTTGAGGGCAAAAAAAGCCCAACACACAAAAACTGATGAGGGGGGAAAAATTAGATTCTTCTTTTGAGAAGAATGAAAGGACAATAATTAAGACTCTCACTCTTCCTTAGCCTCTTATAGGAATAACCACGTTGTATTTAAAATAGAATGAATGACTCCAGACCGCACGGCTGCGTTTCGAAGGTCTCAAGTGAATACGCGATGAAGGGTTTCAAGTCATCTGGAAGTCTTAAAGTGCATGGTAAACAGCCTTTCCTGGAACTCCTAGCCGCAGCAAAAAAAAAAAGAGAAAACCTTCAGACAAATCTCAAGTTTGAGTCAGAACCCCTTTGCTTAACTCATAAGCTTCTCCTCATTTAGCAATTTCAAAGTCTGAGTTCACTGATTTCATTTGGTGGTGGCAGAGAATTCCAGGAACCCCCGTTCTTAACACATCGACAAACGTGCTCTAGAACAACTGCTTCTAGTACAGCTGAAAAACATGATCTCCGAGCGATAGAACCCACTAATCTTCCAATTCCAGACAAAGAGAGGAGAAAAAAATCCAGCGGACCAACAGAAAGGTCAAGTCGTTCACTCATCCAGTATGGCAATTCCACAAACTTTTGTAGAAATGCTGTTTTTAACTCGACAATGCTTCTTGGAAAACTCTCGCTTGACAATCTTCTGCAGCATTGAGCTGTTAAAGGTCCAAGTGTAGCTGGGCCCTGCAGATCCAACAAGCTATCTGGGACATCCCAGCGGTTTCCTGACATTCTGCCAAAACCGATAAGAGTGTCGACAGAGACAGCTGCGAGTGCTGTCTCAGATCAGTGTTTTAAAAGCCAGCAAAAGGGGGAGGGGATGCCCGATGAACAGAAAGACAAAATAAAAACGGACCGGCTACCACACGTGATGCTGCATGAACAAGATTATCTACGGCTTATGGTGCCCATCACACGAGCTTTGAAAAACAAAGCAGTGGTGGGTGGAAAGAAGAATTAGAAATAGAAGACGAGTCTCGACACAAAGACATCTTGAGAAAGGAAATGAGCTTGGAGCTGTCATCAGCTTTAAGAATTGGAGGGGATTTTTGTTGTTGTTTGTACATGTTTGTTTCGGCAGAACTCAGGCCATGAAGAATAAAATCCCCGCGTGCGTAACAGATGTCCACCCTTCATTCCAGCAGCAGCTGGGAAGGGAATCGATTGTCTAGGGGTTCCCCCCCCTTCAAAGAGACACAAATTATAATAGGGGTCTGTATTAAGAACACAATCCAGGAGTTAAAACAACTCAATATCCAACACCGTTAAAGTATCGGCAGGCACGCAAGTGACTTGGCTGTTCGGTTAGCACTTAAAAGAGACCTTCTGCATGCTTCCAAGATTCCATGGCCCGTATCTAACCCATTACAATTTGTCACCTTAAAACATCCTGCTCATCTGGTTTTACCGCTTTAACCAGTCATCGTTTAAACAATGGATGCATTTTTTTTTAAAAAAAAAGCCTCCCTCCTTGTCCAGAGATTTGCTCCGTGACAAGCCTGTGCAAGTAAGAAGCAAACCAGGGAGAGGGGGGAAAAGAGAATTGCTGGAGCGTTTCCCCACCCGGGTTCCCCCTGACCTCCCCCTAATACAGGGGCATTCCTTTTAAAAATATTTTTTTTAAAAAAAGCCAGGAAAATACTAGTGTATACCTTGCTGAGCAGAAGGGGGAGCAGCTCGCTGGGATCTTTTCCTGTGGTGCAAGGAGGTGGATTTCACAGACGTTCCACAGCCTGCTGTCTCCTCGGTCACATCTGATCACATTACTGGGTGAGCTGACAGGTTCGGATGCCACTCAAAGGAGCGGCGTCACCCTCCTTCCCCTGCTCCTCCTCTTCCACCCCCTGCGTCCAGCTGCTGTGGTCCCTTCTTAAAGGTGCTCTGCCTTCCAAGACGCTCGAAAGACACAACTGGGCACCTGTTTAGCAAGGCACTTCGTGTTACTTGGTTACAGCACAGGAGGCTGCTGGCAGAGCCCGGGGAGGGAGCAAATTCATTGTGGGGTTAACTCCCTCTAGCACCAAGCGAAGTTGCATCAGGAAGAAAATCTGAGATGTTGAGGGGATGCTTTGCATGCAGAATGTCCCGCGCTCAGTCCCCAGCACCTCAGGACCACTGGGAAAGACACTCGCCCACGGCTCACAGAACTGCTCACAACAGATGCAGACAATACGACTCACAGCGGACTTGTGGCCATTCCATGAGGATTTCAAGGCAAGAGACGTTCAGAGGTTGCCTGCCTCTGTGTAGCAACCCAAAACTTCCTTGGTGGTCTCCCACCCAAGTACGAAACCATGGCCAACCCAGCTCAGCTTCTGAAATCAGGCTAGTCTGGGCTACCCAGGTCAGGGGGGCACATGTTTTATATGCACAACACCCCAGTTGGAATAAACAAAGCGGCCTGATAGAGAATCAGACCCCTGGCATCCAGCTCAGCACTGTCTGTTCGGAGTGTCAGCAGCTATACAGGGCTTGGGAAAGAGAATCGACTTCCCCACCATATGCTACTTAACACTTTTCAACCAGCGATGCCGGGGACTGAATCCAGGACTTGGTGCACGCAAAGCATTTGTTCTACCATTAGAGCCACACAGTCCTTCCTGTAAACATAACTGCGTTGGATCCAACCATCCTCCAGGCCATTAAAGTTGGAGAAAAGCTCCTTAGATTGGAGGAAAGCTTCAGACTGGACCCAAAAAGAAAGGTGTGTGTATGTGTACAGGTGTGTATGTGTGTATTCTTTGCCATCACATTACAGCCAACTTATGGCAACCCCATAGGCCAGGGTTTCCCAAACTTATTAAGCCTGTGGGCACCTTTGGAATTTGGACACAGTGTGGTGGGCAAGCACAGCCACAAAATGGATGCTGCGGGGGGTGGAGCCAACCACAAAATGGCTGCTGCAGGAGGTGGAGCCAGCCACAAAATGGCTGCCCTAGTTTACCTTTAGTCGCACAGTGAACACACTTGTGTTGTGGTAGCAGCTTCTGCCAAAGAAACATTTTTAAAAAATCTGCATGGCCAATCAAATCTCCAATGGCCCATAAGAAGCCTTGTTGGGCCCCGCCCTCATGGCCCCGCCCACTTGACAGGCACCAAGGAAGGTGTTGGTGGGCGCCACGGCACTCACGGGCACCGCGTTGGGGACCCTGCTATAGGGTTTTCAAGGCAAGAGGCATGCAGAGGTGGTTTGCCATTGCCTGCCTCTATGTAGCAACCCTGGACTTCCTTGGTGGTCGATGTCTAAGGTGGGATAAAGACGCCTTTAATACATACATCCACTCGTAGGATCAGGGGTGGTAGGACCAGGACACAATCCATCCCACTGCCATGTGCACATCAACAGCTGCCTTATACTGCTATCCCCTCATCCACCTGATTCAGCATTGTCTCCTTTGACTGTCCGTGGCTCCTCAAGGTCTCATGTACAGAGAACGGCAGTGTTCCCTCGAAGCTGAGCTAGTGTGAGCTAGCTCACAGTTTTTTATCCTCCGGCTCACACGTTTTTGTCTTAGCTCAGGAAGGGATGGCTCCAGACCAAACTAATTTATGCAGCAGCCAAATGGCTCGCTCACAACTTTAACGCCAGTAGCTCACAAAGTAGAATTTTATCTCACAAGACTCCACAGCTTAGAGGGAGCATTGCAGAGGAGGTGTCTTTCCGAACGCCTGCTGTCTGGGGGCTCATCTAAAGTTCTCAGTGTGACTCTGCATGGACTCAGGGCCTTGTTTAAACTGGGTGGAGAGCCGTGCGAAGCACCTCCGTGGGCTTAACTTGCACAACATCCACAAGGACTGTGGATTGCTGGCTTGAAAATTAAGCATGCAAAGCTGCTCTGTTTAGGTTGTTGCTCAATTTCAATGAGACCCTGAGCCCGTGGAAGGGCACCAAGGGAAGTGTTTTGGCTCTGCCAATGTCACAGATCAGTTAGGTCTGTGATCCTTTAAGTGGATTGAGTGGGACCTTTTGCATGCAAAGGAGATGCTCTGCTGTGGAGCTACATCAATCCCCTCTCCTTCACTTGATCCTCACAACAGCCCTGTGAGGTAGGTTAGGTTGAGAGTGTGTGACTGGCCCAAGTTCTTTCGTGAAGCTTCTAAGGTGGGGCAGGGATTTGAACCTGGGTCGCCCAGATCTTAGACCAGGGGTGTCAAACATGTGGCCCGGGGGCCGGATTAGGCCCCCAGAGGGCTTCTATCAGGCCCACAGTGGAACTGGCTGTCTTCTGCTTCTTCTTCCAGTTCTGCTGCTGCTGCGTCATTGTAGGTTTGCAGCTTACAGATACACACCTGAACAGCATACTCAAGATTGCAACAGCACAGACATTTTGATGTAATAATTCAGAGCAAGAGGTGTCAGTTATCGGACACTGTTAAATAAACAAAATATTGCAAGAGTGCTAATGTTTTAAGCATGCTTTTATTTTAAATAAAATCAACCCTTTGTGTTTGTGTCCTTTATAAAGTTTATGTCTCTGCTACCTGGCATTACATTTTATGACACACATGGCACGGCCCAAAAAGGTCTCATTTATGTCAGATCCGGCCCTCATAACAAATGAGTTTGACACCCCTGTCTTAGACACTCTTAACTACTACCCCCTGGTGGTTGCCAAAGACAGTCCAAATTGACTGGCAGTATAAGGAAGTGTGGTACAGTGGTAAGAGTCTGGGCATTTGACCCAGGGAGGGGTTAAATTCAAGTCTTCATTCAGCCACAATGCTTACTGGGTAATTACTTATCGTATGGCATTGTGTGTAGTGTAGCCGGGACACCCAAAGATTGTCTGGCAGCCTTAAGTTCTAGCTCATTAGCATCATGCACCACTAGGTGGTGAACTAGACTTGGGTTTTTTTGGGATGAGAGAGCTCTGGAAGAGCTGTGACTGTCCCAAGGTCACCCAGCTGGCTTCATGAGGAGAAGTGTGGAATCGAACCCGGTTCCCCAGATTAGAATCCATCACTCTTAACCACTACACCATGCTGTCTCTCTTGCTGGTTCTCTACCCCAGCAACAGAGGCACGCCTCCAAAGCGTTAGTGGGGCCAGAGGTATAAGAGAAGGCCATGGCCATGGCTGATGCCTGTGGTCACCTCCTGGACCCACAAAGCCATCAGTCATGCCCGACTCCAGCCCGAGATGCCGGCAGTGCCGCTAGCGCTTGACTTACTCCCAGTGGGTCTGGATTCCTCCCACTTCCTTTGGGCTGCTGGCTCACTCAGTGAGTTTCCATGGCAGAGTGGCGGTTCAAACCTGGAGCCTCCCAGACCCTAATCTACTGGCTCTCTGCTTGTCTCATTGTTGCAAGAGCCCGTGCTTGCAAAGTCTGCTTCTAGCCTAGGGGATGTTTAATGGATATCATTTGAGGCTACTGAATGTTGCTTAGGCTGTTTTTATGCCCCTGGCTAGTTTTATTATTCTTATAATGTTGTTTTTATGATTTTATTGCTTTTTGCTTTTGTTTTGTTTTTTCACTTTGTCAGCCGCCTTTTGCAGTCTCTGGGGAAGCAGCATGGAAATGTTCTAGATATACAATAAATAGGGTTCCCAGTCCCCTGTTGGGGACAGTGGAACCCCTGATCTTGTGGGTTCCTGCCCACCACCAGCCGGCTGCCACCAGCTGACCTTCCTGCCCTCTACCACCCCCAATTGGCCTTCCGGTAAAACTCAAAGTGCAGGCCCCAACATGATGATGTCACCCGGCAGTGACATCATCACGTTGGGGATGTCGGGGGGGCGATGCTCTGGTTTGTGGGCAAAACTCTATGGTTTGAAGCCAAATTTACCATAGAGTTTTGCCCAAAAACCAGAGCGTCACCCCCGGCGTGATAACATCACTTCTGGGTGATGTCATCATGTCATGGCCTGCACTTCCAGTTTTACTGGAAGTCACCCGACATCACTTCTGATCTCCCAGAAGAACATCAGGAGCCCCCCACCAGCCAGGTAAGTGGACCTGACAAACCTAACAATAAATAATAACATGCAACTGAAGCAAAAACACCATTAAAAAGCGCATTAATATTAATCGGGGAATCTAACAGGAGTAACTCACGCACCATCAGACTGAGACATTAACTCGTCACAAGGGTTTGAGTGAAAATCAAAATGGGGAATTTCGACTCAGACTGGCCACCTTCCAAAACATGGTATGATCCCTCGATTGCATTCCCAGGACCAACCTGGTAGCTGGACATCTTTCTCAAACCAAAGCGATTCAGCCAGAACACATTGCTGCCTCTTGGGATTCTTTACGCAGGTTCACATCTGTTTAGTGTATGATTATGACATCTCTGGAGAGTATGAAACGCTGTCTCAAATCTGCAAGCACTGTACACCTATGCGTAAACAGGAACAGGGTTTTTTTCTCCCTACTGGCCTGTCCGCATTGGACACGTTGCTTTAAGACAGCCTGGACTCCGCCTAGGCAACAGTCAGGGTGACGTGGACATAAGTGCAGGATGAAGGAAGCCTGAGGCCACCGGATCAAGGCCTCACAATTTCTTACTCATTTAGAAAATTTGAATGTGTTTTTTGCTGCTTAACAAACTGTAGGAAAATCAAACCCTAGACATTACGTAGTGCGGAATCAAGTGGAGAATCAAGAATCAAGAAGAGAACTATTGGAGAATCAAACCTTGCACATTACCTACTAGAGAATCAAACCATGCACATTATTCAGTGGAAATCGCATGAAGAATCAAGCCCACATTACCTAGTTGACTTCTTCCCTACCTGCATGCTACAGTTCCTTGCAGAAGTCCTTGTGGAACCCAACTGTGAATAGTGACACATTACAGTAGCAGTCTAAGGGAATTGTGTGTGTACAGACAGATGTGACATATTGAAAGTAGTGCCATCTTGGAAAAGGCATTCTCTTCTGGGTGTGAGAGATCAAGGAATGCCTCTTCTAAATTGATGCCTGTGACCCAGTATAAAAATGAACTTTTAAAATAGTTATCACCTGATTAATCAAAAGTATTCTCCAGCCATTAACCTAAGTGATTTGTTGGCCTTTTACAGAATATTTCTACAAGTTCTATATGCATCTACAGAAATGGCAATACAGAAATAGAAGAGTTACACACCAGTGAAGTGCTGAAACAACAGAAAGACAGGGCGGAAAAGAGAAAACAGGGCGAAGAAAACGGCAGTGGCTGAGGACAGAATCCTTTTAGGACAGAAAAGTACCTTCCACACCACACGTCGCAAAGTAATCTATAATAATATTTCCAATATTTTTATAAATCATCTGGATGAGGGTGTGGAGGGGCTACTCATTAAATTTGCAAGATGACACCAAATTGGGAGGAGCAGCAAACGTACCAGAAGATAAAGACAGAATTCAACGAGATCTGAACACGCTGGAAAAGTGGGTGGCTGTGAACAAGATGCAATTTAACAAGGATAAGTGCCGAGTTCTACATCTGGGTAACAAAAATGAGGAACAAGCATACTAGCTGGGGGGATACACTTCTGGGCAGCAGTGCGTGTGAACAGGATCTTGGGGTACGGGTGGACCGTAAGTCATCTATGAGCAGCCAGTGTGATGCGGTGACAAAAAAGTTCTTGCACAATGCTTTAGTGAATGGTTTAAAACAGACCCTGTGTCGTCCTCTTATTTGGGAGGACTGGTTTTCCCTTTAAAATTATACTTTGGGTTCACAAACAGGGTAGTTTCTGCTGCTAGCAGGAATTCAAACAGTTCCAAACCTCCTCTCTGTTTCTGCTGCTGGGCCAGTCACTCATTCTCGGCCTAACCTACATCACAGGGTTGTTGTTGAGAGGATAAAATGGAAGAGAGGGGAACAATGGTGCAAGCAGCTCTGGGAACCCACTGAGGAGAAAAAGTTCTGGCTTCCCGTATGGCCACGATTCAGCATTCCACAGATGAAAACAGGCACGTGCTGGCCTTCGGAAACGGAGAGGCTTAGTGGATGGACACTCATTGGGGTAAAGATACTGGCCAATGATAAGTAATCAGCTGTACAAAATAGACCTCAGCAGCTGCAGAGGATGGAATGGGAGGCTGCATGCCATGCCAAATATGCTTGGAATCTGTTTCCCCCTTCTTTATTTATTTTGTAACATCTGGCCTGATGGAGAGTGCTGGGGAACTCAAACGTGTGCACAAGAGTTATAGGTCGTCGGGTTTGTCCTAATGAATGGAATTACATGGACTGAGTTTTTGGCTTTTTTTGGACTTTGTTGTTGGACAAACATGGCTGTAATCAACTTGTCTACTGGAAGCGCAAGAGT
Organism: Gekko japonicus; assembly: GCF_001447785.1. NCBI lineage: Eukaryota > Metazoa > Chordata > Lepidosauria > Squamata > Gekkonidae > Gekko > Gekko japonicus. The sequence continues at coordinate 746,260 of NW_015165249.1, forward strand.
TATATGTCGTTGGGTTTGTCCTAATGAATGGAATTACATGGACTGAGTTTTTGGCTTTTTTTGGACTTTGTTGTTGGACAAACATGGCTGTAATCAACTTGTCTACTGTACTGCCTTGTCACTCATAAGCATTCATTTAGATGTATGCATTGTTAACCAGAAACAAGAGGGGGGGGAGGAGGAGGAATTGGATTTATACCCCACCCTTCACTAAAGTCTCAGGGTGGCTTACTATCTCCTTTCCCATCCCCATCCCGAGATTTGACTGCTGTAGATGGGACAAAGGGAGAGGTGGGGTTAGAGTTGCCAGCTCTAGATTGGGGAATTCCTGGAGATTTGGGGGGTGGACTGTGGGGAGGGAAGGTTATAATGCCATAGAGTCCAAAGCAGCCATTTTCTCCAGGGGAACTGATCTTAGAGATCAAGTGATCCTGGAGATCAACTGTAATAGTGGAAGATCTCCAGATGCTACCTGAAGGTTGGCAAGCATAGGTGGGGTGGAGAACAGCAACTTCAACCATTCAGAAGAACAATATTTCAATAATGCATCCCCAGAAACAAAAAAGGGCAATAATGCATCCCCAGAAACAAAATGCATCCCCGGAAACAAAAAAAGGCAAACAAAGTCTGCCTTGGTGAGCCAAACAGGGATATCTGGAATGTATTCAGCCACTGCGGGTCTGTACATAAAGTTCTCTATGTGGTTTGAACACATCCACAATGGAAGCCGCAGAGCTGAAACTGGAGGCTGTTGCTACTCAACCTACTTGGAAATAACAATTTCTATTTCTGGTATTATTTTAAGTCAATAACAAGAACTCGAACAGGGGAAGTGGCTTTGCCCAGCAATACAGAATCCTGTTTTAAATGGAACCTAACTCATGGATCACTGCCTTGTCGTGGCGAGTGGGCTTGCGTGGTTCGATGAGGCTATGCCGTGGAGAGCCACCCAAGACGGACAGGCCACAGCAGAGAACTCAGACCAAGCGTGATCCCCCTGGAGAAGGAAATGGCAACCCACTCCAGTATTTTTGCCAAGAAAACCCCATGGACAGTATCAAAAGGCTAAAAGATATGACGCTGGAAGATGAGCCCCTCAGGTCGGAAGGTGTCCAATATGCTACTGGGGAAGAGCAGAGGGCAAGTACAAGTAACCCCAGAAAGAGTGAAGCGGCTGGGCCAAAGCCGAAAGGACCCTCAGTTGTGGATGTGTCTGATGGTGAAAGGAAAGTCCAATGCTGCAAAGAACAATACTACATAGGAACCTGGAATGTAAGATCTATGAATCAAGGTAAGCTTGACGTGGTCAAAAATGAGATGGCAAGACTGAACATCGATATCCTAGGAATCAGTGAACTAAAGTGGACAGGAATGGGCGAATTTAACTCAGAAGACCATTATATCTACTACTGTGGCCAGGAATCTCGTAGAAAAAATGGTGTGGCCTTTATAGTCAACAAGAGAGTGCAAAAGGCAGTACTGGGATACAATCTCAAAAATGACAGAATGATTTCTGTCCGATTCCAAGGCAAACCATTCAACATCACAGTAATCCAAGTCTATGCCCCAACCACTGATGCAGAAGAGGCTGAAGTAGACCGGTTCTATGAAGACCTACAACACCTCATAGAACTAACACCAAAAAATGATGTCCTCATCATCATAGGGGACTGGAATGCTAAAGTAGGAAGTCAAAAGGTAACCGGAATAACAGACAAGTTTGGCCTTGGAAAGCAAAATGAAGCAGGGCAAAGGTTAACAGAGTTTTGTCAAGAGAACACACTGGTCATAGCGAACACCCTTTTCCAACAACCTAAGAGGCGACTCTACACATGGACATCACCAGATGGGCAACACCGAAATCAGATTGACTATATAATTTGCAGTCAAAGATGGAGAAGCTCTATCCAGTCAGTAAAAACAAGACCTGGAGCTGACTGTGGTTCAGATCATGAGCTACTCATTGCAAAATTCAGACTTAAACTGAAGAAAATCGGGAAAACCATGAGGCCATTCAGGTTTGACCTAGATCACATCCCTGATGAATATACAGTAGAGGTGAAGAATAGATTCAAGGGTCTGGATTTGATAGATAGAGTGCCTGAAGAACTATGGACAGAGGTTCGTGACATCGTACAGGAGGCAGCAATCACCACCATACCAAAGAAAAAGAAATGCAAGAAAGCAAAATGGCTTTCTGATGAGGCTTTACAAATAGCAGAGGAAAGAAGGAAAGCGAAAGGCAAAGGCGAAAAGGAAAGATTTACCCAACTGAACGCAGATTTCCAGAGAACAGCAAGGAGAGATAAGGAGGCCTTCCTGAATGAACAGTGCAAAGTAATAGAAGAAAACAATAGAATGGGAAGGACTAGAGATCTCTTCAAGAAAATTGGAGAAATCAAGGGAGCGTTCCATGCAAAGCTGGCCATGATAAAGGACAAAAACGGTAGGGACCTAACAGAAGCAGAAGAGATTAGGAAAAGATGGCAAGAATACACAGAAGAACTATACAAGAAAGACCTCAATGTCCTTGACAAACACGACGGTATAATCACTGACCTTGAGCCAGACATCCTGGAATGTGAAGTTAAATGGGCCTTAGAAAGCATTACTAACAACAAAGCTAGTGGAGGTGATGGTATTCCAGCTGAGCTATTCAAAGTCTTAGAAGATGATGCTGTTAAAGTTCTGCACTCCATTTGCCAGCAAATTTGGAAAACGCAACAGTGGCCACAGGATTGGAAAAGATCAGTATACATTCCAATCCCAAAGAAGGGCAATGCCAAGGAATGTTCAAACTATCGCACAATTGCACTCATATCACACGCTAGCAAGGTCATGCTCAAGATCCTACAAGCTAGGCTTCAACAGTACGTGGATAGAGAACTACCAGAAGTACAAGCTGGGTTTCGAAGAGGTAGAGGAACGAGAGATCATATTGCCAACATTCGCTGGATTATGGAGAAAGCAAGAGAGTACCAGAAAAATATCTACTTCTGCTTCATTGACTATGCTAAAGCCTTTGACTGTGTGGATCACAACAAACTATGGCAGGTCCTTAAAGAGATGGGAGTACCAGACCACCTCACATGTCTCTTGAGAAACCTGTATAAGGGCCAAGAAGCGACAGTTAGAACCGGATACGGAACAACTGATTGGTTCAGCATAGGAAAAGGAGTACGACAAGGATGTATACTGTCACCTTGCTTATTTAATATATATGCAGAGTACATCATGCGAAATGCTGGCCTGGATGAATCACAAGCGGGAATTAAGATTGCTGGGGAAAAGATCAACAACCTCAGATATGCAGATGATACCACTCTAATGGCTGAAAGTGAAAAGGATCTAAAGAGCCTCTTGCTCAGAGTAAAAGAGGAGAGCGCAAAAGTGGGCTTGAAGCTCAACATCAAAAAAACTAAGATCATGGCATCCGGCCCCATCACTCCTTGGCAAATAGAAGGGGAAGTCGTGGAAGTAGTGACAGACTTCACGTTCCTGGGATCCCAGATCACCGCAGACTGTGACTGCAGCCATGAAATTAAAAGACGCCTGCTCCTTGGGAGGAAAGCGATGGCGAACCTAAACAGCATGATAAAAAGTAGAGACATCACCCTGCCAACAAAAGTCCGCATGGTCAAAGCAATGGTATTCCCAGTAGTCATGTATGGCTGCGAGAGCTGGACTATAAGGAAGGCCGAGCGCCGAAGAATAGATTCTTTTGAACTATGGTGCTGGAGAAGACTCTTGAGAGTCCCTTGGACTGCAAGAAGAACAAATCAGTCAATCCTCAAAGAAATCAACCCTGACTGTTCCCTGGAAGGCCAGATAATGAAACTGAAGCTCAAATACTTTGGCCACCAAATGAGAAGGGAGCACTCACTGGAGAAGACCCTGATGCTGGGAAAGATTGAAGGTCAAAGAAGACGGGGACGGCAAAGGATGAGATGGTTAGACAGTGTCA
>NW_015165249.1:750430-750756 GCF_001447785.1 Gekko japonicus
TTTGCAAATGTGGCCTGATTCGCCTTTGCCTTGGAACACAGAGGTCGTTTGCATATGCAGCCTCACTGGCCTTTCCCTCTAACATTCTAAACAGTTTGCTGTTGATGTTCTGAGGTAAAATAAATTTCCCCTTAGTGTCTGTTGGGGGAAACCATGGTTGCAAACCTCCAGGTGAGGGCTAAAGATCACTCAGAATTACAACTGCTTTCCAGATGGCAGAGATCAGTTCCCTGGAGAAAATGGTGGACTTTGTGTCCTTATATCCTGCTGAGGTGGCCCCTGTATGACAGCCAATGTGACGTAGCAGTCAGGGCTTCAGAGCACGG
>NW_015165249.1:750795-751045 GCF_001447785.1 Gekko japonicus
CCCACCCAAAATCCTGCCCTCCCCAGGCTCTACCCCTCAAATCTACAGGTATTTCCCAACCCAGAGTTGGCAACCGTGTAATTGGCTATGGAACCACTTTCCAGACCCTTGGAACCCAGAAAACGTGGCACAGGAGGAGGTGCTTTTCTACCTTAGCTGTGACTGCATAGCCTCAAATTAACATAAGCCAACCTCCAGGCGGCACCTGGAGATCTCCAGCTATTAAAACTGATGTCCAGATGATCAAGAT
>NW_015165249.1:751119-764312 GCF_001447785.1 Gekko japonicus
AATCCTGCCCTCCCCAGGCTCTACCCCTCAAATCTACAGGTATTTCCCAACCCAGAGCTGGCACCCTTGTAATCTACAGGTATTTCCCAACCCAGAGCTTGTACCCTTGTTTGTTCTCCATGCCACTTGTTCAGGCATATGCAAAACCTGCACCAGGCCCACAGACTTAAGTTCATTCATCTCTACTATATTGTAAGGCAAGATTCTCCAATGTTACCAAAGGAAGGGCTGAGATGTATGAGAAATTTTGGGTGTGATGGTAAGGACACTTTCCTGGGATTAAGCTTCATTGACTAACATGGGACTTACTTCTGAGTAGACCTGCTTAGGCCGGTTCCCACTGACATTTGACGAAAAAACTATCATCCATCAGTACAAATCCCCCCCCCCAAGTCGGTGGGTATACGGAGGGGTTTTAACATTTGAATATTTCTCCCTAAAAATTAATTCCAGAATATTGGTTGACTGTTATTTTTCTGTTTGCCAGACTGTGTATGTATCCCTACCCCCCACCCCCACCCCACTGGTGGTATTAATTTTAGGCATTCGATCTGCCCCAGCCACAGTTTTAAGTGGTACAATCACATCTAAAAATGATTACATTTTACAGAGAGATGCCAAAACTGTTTTAAACTGCCCTGGGAGTCACACATTTAAATCTGAGAATCCCAGCCTGCTTAATTCCAGGTTGGGGGGGGGGCTCTCACAATGATTACACCAACATTGTTGGAAAGACCAAGATGTGAATCCAGTAGCATCTTTAAAGACCAACAAGATTTTCTAGGTATAGGCTTGTGAGACTCTAAATTTCCTTCATCAGATACAAGTAGGAAACACATAGGAACACTTATATCTGACAAAGGGAGCCCTGACTCTCACAAGCTTATGCCCTGGAAATCTCGTTAGTCTTTAAGGTGCCACTGGATTCGAATCTTGCTCTTCTACTGCAGACCAACTTGGCCACTCATCTGAAACTGTCTTCATTGCTGGAAAAACTCTCCGCACATCCTCTTTTTAACCACAGTTTTCCTTACCTATTTAATACATTTTTACTCCATACTCTTAGCACAGAAGCCTCCAAAAGCAACTTCCGACATTAAAACAACATAAAACATTCACAGGAACAGCGATAAAAGCAATTGTAACACAACATCCATAATAAAACCATGATAAACACAGGAGCCTAAAAGCATTAAATATCTAAATGGACCTTTGGCAGGATCCCATCGGGCTCGTTCTGTGCTCTTAATATACCTCTTATGTCTGGATTTTATGTATTTAAATCGATTTTTACCCCCTCTCACAAGCACAGTTTCAGCCCGAAAGGCTCCCAAGGCAGTTTCCAAAATTAAAAACGATACAAAACAGTCATAGGGAAAGCAATAAAAGCAATCAGAAAACGACGTCCACTATAAACCATCGATAATAAAATTAGCAGCCTATAAGCACTAAATGCCTAAAAAAAGGATAAAGCCAGCAAGTGATTGCTTAAGAACACATCTTTAAAACACTGAAAACAAATCAACTAAGATTCTGGCTTGGGGAAGGGGAGATAAACGTTTTCTCTTGGCACCCATTTTGTAATGTAAGGATTTTCAAGTATTTGAATTGAAATGTTGGCTTTTTTACAAAAAAAAACACCCACCCCAAACCCTCTGCAGCCCTAATCGTCAGCATATTGCAGCCAAACAAACAGGAGACTCCTGCTGCCTTCAAAACTAACACATTTATGATAGCGTAAGCTTTGGTGAGCAGAGGGCCCATAAATTTGTTAGGCCGTCAGACTAGACAGGTTCTACAAGACATTCTTGTCAGGCTGACTGGGGCAGACAGCTACAGCGACTCCTCTGCATTTCTGTTGAATTGCCACCATGACAGGAAAACATACAGTGTTAGCCTTCAAAGAGCCACCAAGCTCCTGTTTCGTTTCTTTTTAATCCAAAAATGAAACCAATAACTCAGTTTTTTTTAAAAAATGGCAACCTTACATAATAGAAAAAAGGAAATGAAATCAGCAAGCTAATGTACTATGAAGGTGCTGAAAGACTGTCCGATTTTGAGCTTAACAAACTGTGTGACCAGCAGTCTATCTTTTTAATGTGCTGGGATGTCAAAATCCAAGATGGGATCTGCCCATCTCTGGGATGCTACAGCTGATGACATGTAAATCCAGTTGGAAACAGCTTTGGTTATAAGAACTTTGGACCTTTCGAAATCTTTGCTCAGCTTTTCAGTGGCGCTGAGACCCTGCGCGGAAGGCTGGGGTGTCTCTCTTCCCAGATTGCTCACAGGGTGATAAATATTAAACACAGAATACACAACGGAGAACAAACAGCAGGTCCTGAACTTTTTAAGGTCATGATTTTAGATGCCGTTTCTTATGGGTTTAGGTGAGGTGACTTAAGCTGTGGAAACTTTCAAACGTACGCTTTTATGTAACAACCAAAACAAAGAGGCTTTCCGAATGGAATTTAATACAGGTATGAGGCTTATGGCAACACTATAGTTAGAAGAAAACTTCAGGTCGAATTGTCTTTAAAAGTGTCTTTAAGAACTTGTTCTTAGCTATTTAACAAAATATTACATATATATATATATATACACACAGAAAAAGGAAATGAAAGCCACCATGCTTCACTCCTCCCCAGTCACGTGCATTTCTATTTTGTGTGTCTGTGTGTGTACATTTTGCTTATTTATTGCCTGTCTTTCTCACTGTTCTTTCTCAAAGAGGATTAGCGAGTGGGGGAAAAAAGGGAAAGAAAGATGATCATACAGTATAGGATGTGGAATGAACAACGCAATAGGACTAGGAGTACAAAACTGAACAACAATGCGAGAAACCATGTGCGCATACAGTATAAGATATACAATGTACAATGGAAATGAACAATGCAATAGCTGCAACTGTTGGATTCCTACCTGTCAAAACTGCACCTGTTGGACTTAACACATGACACTGCCTTATACTGAGTCAGACTTCTCTGCTTGGCAGCAGTTCTCTGGGGACTCGGGGGTCTCTTTCGCATCACCTTCTACTCGATACTTTCATAAGTAGAGATCCCATGCATTGAGCCAGGAACCCTGAACATGCACAGCAGCTACCCTACCACTCAGCCACCACACCCTAGATACCTGACAGGGCTGCACCTGTTGGATTCCTGCCTGTCAAAGGCCCAGGAATCCTGCCATGGGAAAGACTGGGCAGCCTCCTCTCTCTGTCCCCATACTGAACACCTCGCTCAGCCGCACCCACTGGGCTGAGCCTAAGGTTGCCAACTCCAGGTAGGGAAACACCTGGAGATATTAGTGGTGGAGTCTGTGGAGAGTGGCGTTTGAGAGGGACTTCCACAGGGTATAATACAATAGAGTCAACTCTCCAAAGCAGCCATTTCCTCCAGGGGAACTGTTCTCTGTTGTGATTCCGGGAGATATCCAGTCCCCGCCATGAGATTGGCAAGCCTCCGCGGTGCGCCCTCCCCATGGGTCTTTTATGGGCTCCCGAGCGCCCCGTTCTTTTTCACTTACTCATTCACCGCCTCTCTCCACGAGGGCCGCTCCATCCTCTCCCCTGACACATCCTGCGCCAGGGAGAAAGAGGCGGGCTATTTGAGGCAGGCGTATCCATCAGGCACTCGCTTAGCCAGCCCTGAGAAGTTGGCGGGCGGGTGATCGCGGCCACCGCGGGGGCGTGCCAGGGGTCTTCGTGCGGCTCTAGTCTTGCCGTACAACATGGCGGCGCTGTGGAGGGGGCGCCCACGCTTCCGATGCGAGCCTCGGCTGTACTGTACGGCACGGGCCCTGTCAGGTACGAGGGTCTCTGCGCCAACAATACGCAGCTCTTCGGAGCAGTTTTCTCGCTCCGGCTGCAAACGCTCGGGGGCAGGGCACGGGGGACTGGAATGGATTCTGGCCGGAGGAGCCTTAGGTGCACATTCAACGGGTGAAGCTTCATTGCATTCTTTCCCTGTTGAATTCCTGCAGGACCCAGCTGTACAATTCACAAGAGCGGTGCCGGTGGTGAAGGATAGTGGCGGAAACCCTGCTGGTGAAAGGCGATGGGGTTTTTTCCGTGGCAGGCGTGGGGCGAAGCCTGTGCAGCAGCAGCAGCAGCAGGAGTGGCTTGTCGCTCTCGGGAGAGGCGTGGAGGGGCTTTAACGCTGCTCGAGCGCCTTCCCTGGGAGGGAACTGCGGTCCAACCCTGTGCATGCTGACTCAGGAGCAAGCCGCAGTGCGTTCTGCGGGGCTTCTGCTCTGGTACCTGTGCATCAAAGAGCGCAGTTTTAAATCTCAGATGCACAGCGACTGATCGCAGACAGGGAATCCGGGGGGAGGCACTCTGCATGTGCTCCGAGGCATGTTGTTACCATTGTCACCCCAGTTGCAGTACCTGAGCACGAGTGCTCAAAATCAGCCCTGGGTCAGATGAAGTCCAAATGGGCCTACGTGTTAAGCTGGAGCCTGAAGTTTCTGCTGGCAAGGTTCACCTATTATTTTACCAAAAAGAGGGCTCTGACTTACCTTGGCAAGTTATCACGGTAGAAAAGATGGTCTCATGGAACCGCCCTTCTTGTTTCAGCTGACTTCAGTTTCCCTCTCAGATGGGTTTTTCTCTTTTTTTATGGCTGCCTTTTAAATAGTGGGCAATCAAATTGCTTCTCTGAACCGCCTGCCTGCCCCCTTAAACCCCAAAGAGGTTTAAAACTGGGCCATGTTTCAACAGCTTTTATTAGTTTGGTTTTACTTTCACACACATTGCTGGTGGACTGAACTCATTCACAAATGAACAGTGGCTGGGTACATTTCTTTGGCCTTTCCCAATACCTCAAAGGATGCCAGAATTTGAAGATTGTTTTCTGTCCCTGATCTGCTTTTGTAAGAAACCCATTATCTCCAGCCTGGAGCCGAAAGCTGGTTTATCTGAACTGAAGAGGAAATATAAAATGACGGATGGCCCTTATTTCAGATGCTGTGGCGCACCATTTAATAAACAGCACTGTTCCTGTCCCTCCAGTCTTTTATAGTCAGTCCTCCGAATGCTTAGTCCAAAGCCAATTGTACTGAGTTCAGTGCTAAATTAGTGGGCCTCAGACTGTGTCCTTTAATCTGTCAGTCTTAGCTAGATTTACAGAAGAAATAAAAAATAAAACACAGACACATTTGGTCAAGAGATACGAACGTACAAATCATGGAACCATAGATCTGTAAAAATCAATAATTCATGTTGATAGTGTGCTGCCATTTGTATACAAATAGAATCTCAGCTGAGGAGCAATACTTTTGTCAGAAATGCATGCACGTGATCAAGTTTTGTTGTGGCCACTCAGAAGTAATCTTAGCTTATGAATGTCTGCAGTAGCTGAATATTTTGGTAACTATTTCAAAAGAATATTCCTCCCTAGCCTCAGTGTGTTTTGAGCAATAAAGAAAAAAATGCATTAATGAGTCGACTGCTGCTAAAGAACAGTCACAAAAGCGCCGTTCTGGAGATGTCCTGAGAAAGCGAGCCTTCCTCTGAGCCACGGGTAATGCATTACAGCGTGCAATCATGTACGACCATCTCAGTTTAGGAACTGTCAACAGTAAGGCTGCTTCATGTGTTCAGAGGTGGCATACAGATTACGTCAATAAATATATTTAGCAAATATATCATTCCCATAGTGTTTGATGCATCTGTCGTCCTACGTCTTTCTCTCTAATTGTCCAGTCCTACAAACCTGGTACACCAAAGCCCCACTGATTTGACGCCTCCTTGGGAGTAAGCCTCATTGAACGTAACCGGGCTTACTCCTGAGGCAGCCTCTGCAGAATCAGGCCCAAACCCCAATGTACTTAGTAAGAGCTGCACAGGTTGTGCCCTAAATTATTCCTCCATCACCACACAGCCTTGGCTCATAATTTCAGAATGTTTTTTTAAGCCAAACTGAATTGTCCTTACCTCCTGGCAAGAAGCAGAATGGGGAGTCACAGGGACTTTCCGCTCCCCTGTTTGCCTTGGAGGAAGAAGGGAAAGAAATGTGCTGGCGTTTTGGCGGTGTGGTACAGAAGGTTATCTATGGCTTGTGAATGCAGTGTGGAGGAGAGGGAAGGGCTTGGTGGATTCTGACCTTTTCTGTGCTTGTCAGGAAAACTCTCCCAGCACTGTGCAGCCCTTCAATAAGCTGTAAGAGCTGAAATGGAAACCCGTTGCCGGTCCCAGTTTGGCAGATAATTTGGTGAACAAAAGGCACGTACAAAAATCTTTCCTCACAAAGGATTTACAGGCCTGTTTGCTCCACATGCAGGCTACAAGAATGGAGGAATATCAGACTACTTGTTTGTTGTTTTCCCCCATGCATTCCTAAGGGAGGTTCCTAGCAGCTTTTAGACTATGCATAAACTGTCTCTGTTCTAAGTTACGATGCAAACATTCTCCTGATGGTCAGTTTGGAAGTTCTAGATCTGGTCACCCAGTGCTTTTTTTAAAAAGTTGACTTTGATTCTTAGATCGCTTTGCTTTTAATAGTTGCAATTTTCTTTTTGCGTTCTGGAGTATTTCTGCTTAGGGTGCGTGGTAAATGCAGAGATAACATTCTGTACTGTCACAACCGCCTTGGTAACTGCAACGGCCTTGTGACATAAATATCCATGTGACTTGTGTATCGGTCTGTTCAGTCTGCTGATAAACAGCACAGCAACAAAGTAGAGGCTGCTGCTCCTTGGCTGCAGTGGCCTAGTGACAATTCTCTATGTTGTTCTCATTGCCACTGCAGGTGCAAAAGCATTCGCAGTATCAACAGTTGAGCAGTGGATTCCTGTCCACTTCAGCCGCTTTGCAACTTCCCTTCCCCTTTCCTTTCCAGGCAGTCTGGAGAAAACCTGCCTGCACCATTCCCCTTATATTTCTGTAACGAAAAGGGCTAGAGACTTTTGTTTTTTGTTTTTAATGAAAGCTAGGAATTCAAAGTAACTAGTAGGTTGTGGCAATAAATCATCATAATTTGATTTCTCTGTAGTGCAGTAGGATTTGAAAGAAGACCTGCAGTGGCACAGTGGGAAAATATCTGCCCAAAGAAGCTTGTGGAAGGAAAATGGTCATGATGTGGATGGGAACTTTGAAACAGTGCAGCTTCCTGTCTAGATAGGAAGTCCTGTTTTGGACTGTGTAATTTCAGAACGGACTGTAGCAAAACAGTTTGGGAAAGACTGAAGCAAAGCAGGGGAAAACCTAGAAAGTGGACCATTAGAGGACAATGTTGTGTGGATGTTCTGCTTTCAGTGGGTTGGGCTCTTAGGGCTTGTTCAGACTGGACTATGATTCCATTCTTTCAGTTTGTCAAGAGATAAGTACAGCTATCATGTGAATAATAGTTTGTGAAACCTCTTGGATCTTACTTGATATGGTTCAGGCATAATGGCAAGTCATGGTTTGTTGTTGCATGTGGGAGCCAGTGGGATTCTTGGCCTCACGTGCTTTCCTCCTGCATACTGGCACAATACTGCATGCTCCTTGCTAAGCAAACACTTTCTCATTACAGGCAAACCAGATTTTGTCATTGGGTGTGTGTTAAGTGCTGGCAAGTTTCTTCTGACTTATGGCACCCCTATGAATTAATGACCTCCAAAATATTCTGTCATTAACAGTCTTGCTCAGGTCTTGCAAACTGAGGGTCGTGGCTTCCTTGAATAAATCAATCCATCTTATGTTGGCTATCTTCATCTTTTCCTAGCATTATTGTCTCTTTCCCAGTAAATCATGTCTTCTCATAATGTTACCAAAGTATGATAGCCTCAGTTTTTAGCTTCTAGGAAGAGTTCAAGCATTGGCATTATGGTCAACAAACTTTGGTTTCCTCTCTTCATATCAAGCCAGAGTTTGGAATTTTGGTTTGGGCTGCAATAAAACAAGCAGTAACTTGTGGTTCAGATGTAAAGGCAAATTTCATTGTTGCCATGAACATGGAAGTGTTTCCTAATTGTGTCACATCTGAGGAGGTGTACAGGAATGCGAGCACCTTCATGTAATGATAGAAAAGAGCAAGAGTCCAGTAGCACCTTAAAGACTAACAAAATATGTGGCAGGGTAGGAGCTTTCCTGAGTCATTGCTCACTTCTTCAGATACAGCTAGAGTGTCTGAAATATGAAATCAAATAGATCTGAAATCACTCCACTTTCCAATAAATAGGATAGATGGACTCCCACTCTAGCTGTATCTGAAGAAGTGAGCAATGACTCAGGAAAGCTCCTACCCTGCCACATATTTTGTTAGTCTTTAAGGTGCTACTGGACTCTTGCTCTTTTCTACTGCTACCCATCTTGATCTATCTTCACATAAGGACAAACTGTGGCGGATCATTATCTTTGAACTTTGGCAGGTCAGGGTAGAATTCTGCGTCTTCATGCAAGGAAAGCAACATATTGCTTGCTATGGGGTATTAAGTGTCTTGGTCTGTTTCTTTTTAATCCTGTATCTTTTATTTGAAAGTACACAAAGTCCCCACAGAGACTGAACAATACAGAAGAATATTCTGCCATGCAGATTGATGGTGGCATATGCATGGGAATATTAATGACAGAAGAGGAATTACAGAGGAAGGAGATCTTAGGCAAATAAAACATTTATTCCTATAAAAGATTTATACCCTGGCTGTACATTTAAAATAAATGTCTGAGGCTGTTTACAAGTTATTAAATCGCATTGTATCATTTAGAGAGATTAAAATACAAAAGGACCGTTAGAATTGAAACCCAAAAAGCAGCAGTTTAACGTTATTATAAGGCAATCAGAATGACAGCTCACCCACAGTGTTAAATGATAGTTTACTTATGGCATGCATTATGGATACTATTTATGAGATGAAGCTAAAATGGAATTCAGGCAACCCCATTATAGGTATATTTGATCAGCAGTTGCATGGAGTCTGATTCTTTTTCCCTTTTGGAAGGGGTGGATTCTAAGCCAGTGATGGCGAACCTTTTAGAGACCGAGTGCCCAAACTGTGACCCAAAACCCACTTATTTATCGCAAAGTGCCAACACAGCAATCTAACCTGAATACTGAGGTTTTACTTTAGAAAAAACAACTCATACATTAACTTGATGATCCAAACAAAGTAAGGAAAGCAATCCCAAATGCTTTCATTTACTTAAAATTATTTGGCAGAGAATTCGACAATTTAATGATGGTCTGGGCCTGGCTGGGGCGATGGCGCGCGTGCCCACAGAGAGGGTTCTGAGTACCACCTCTGGCACCCGTGCCATAGGTTCGCCACCACTGTTCTAAGCAAAGAAAGAAGAGCTTTCTCTGCTCCGGAATGCACCCCTTCTTCAGTAGCTTCCATTCTGCAGGGGTAAAAGATACTTGAAACAACCGATAGGGAAGGTGGTCTGGAGCAGGGAAAATGTCAGGTGGGGAGAAAGGTTACATCCTTCTATCCTTCCCCCACCATTGTGCTAGTATAAATTCCTTTCTCCAAGAACAGGGCATCATGCTTTGATTTGTTAAAGGTTGCTAGACTCCAAGAAAAGGCTATCTAGTATGACCCGAAATCCCTAGCAGCTCCGGTTAAAGGATTTCCGCTTCAGGTATTGAGAAAGAGAGCTATAGTGTGAGGAGCACTGAGCTAGCTGGACTAGTGCCGTGATCCTGTGTCAGGCAGCTTCATTGTTGTTGTTCAGCTGCAGTCGAGTCCGACTCTTCGTGACCCCATGGACCACATCACGCCAGGCCCTCCTGTCTTCCGCCATCCTCTGGAGTTTGCTCAACTTCATGTTTGTTGCATCTATGACACTGTCTAACCATCTCATCCTTTGCCGTCCCCGCCTTCTTTGACCTTCAATCTTTCCCAGCATCAGGGTCTTCTCCAGTGAGTTCTCCCTTCTCATTTGGTGGCCAAAGTATTTGAGCTTCAGTTTCATTATCTGGCCTTCCAGGGAACAGTCAGGGTTGATTTCCTTTAGGATTGATTGATTTGATCTCCTTGCAGTCCAAGGGACTCTCAAGAGTCTTCTCCAGCACCATCATTCGGAAGCATCTATTCTTTGGTGCTTGGCCTTCCTTATGGTCCAACTCTCGTAGCTATATATTACTACTGGGAATACCATCACTTGCCTTTGACTATGCAGACTTTCATTGGCAGGGTGATGTCTCTACATTTTATTATGCTGTCTAGATTTGCCATAGCTTTCCTCCCAAGGAGCAGGCGTCTCTTAATTGCATGGCTCCAGTCACCGTATCTGGTTCTAACTGTCGCCTCTTGACCCTTGTACAGGTTTCTCAGGAGACATGTGAGGTGGTCTGGTACTCCCATCTCTTTAAGGACTTGCCACAGTTTGTTGTGGTCTACACAATCAAAGGCTTTAGTGTAGTCAATGAAGCAGAAGTAGAGGGGTTTTTTGGTACTCCCCCTGCTTTCTCCGTAATCCAGCGAATGTTGGCAATTTGATCTCTCGTTCAAAACACAGCTTGTACTTCTGGCAGTTCTCTATCTACATACTGCTGGCTTGAAGGATCTTGAGCATGACCTTGCTAGTGTGTGATATGAGTGCAATTGTGCGATAGCTTGAACAATCCTTGGCATTGCCCTTCTTTGGGATGGGAATGTAAACTGACCTTTTCCAATCCTGTGTCCACTGTTGCGTTTTCTAAATTTGCTGGCATATGGAGTGCAGCTTCATATGTTCAAGCAAATACTGCATGTTTAGATCCCTAGCCATCTGTCACTTTCTTTTTTGGTAATGTTCTTTTTCCCCCCCTTGCAGGGAAGTACGAATATGATCTGCTAGTTGTTGGAGGAGGATCTGGCGGCCTTGCTTGCGCGAAAGAAGGTTTGTGTGTTTTCATTTAATTATATCCCTCTTTTCTCCCTAATGGGAATCAACAACGATTTAGACTATAGTTCTCCCCCACTCCATTTCCTCACAACAGCAACCCTGCAAGGTAGGCTAGGCTGAAAGTCACCCAGCAAGCTTCCATTGGTAGAGCAAGGCTAGGCTGCCTGTGAACAATGAAGGTCCAGACCAGAACTCCCCAGAAGGAACAACGTCACACATCTAGCCATTCCCATCTATAGTGCGGGGGGGGGTGTGTCTGTTTTTTGACAAAGATGGAACGCTTACAGGCGAGAAGAGGTCAACCCTCATCATTTCCCCGGCTTTCTTTCTTTTCTTCTGTTCTGGCTCACTGCCGGTGTTGAAGCCAGGCTGGGAGAAAAATCTTTAAAGCAGCAGAATGCAGCAAGGTATGGAGAGAGGGCAGAATCGCGGGACGGTGTTTTGTTTTGTTTCTGAACCAACAAAGACGACCACCACCCTTTCGTGTAGGAATATCATAATAAGACCTCTCCTTGCTCCTAACGAGTCAACGGCATAACGAGTCAACGGCCTTTTCCAGATGCAGAGTTTTGCAAGTGGCAGTGTGCCTGATACCCACGATCTGCACAGATTGTGTATCACTGCGTTGCCATAGGTGCCAGCCCAAACTGGACAGCAGAATCAGTGTGGATGATGACGCTGAAGTCTGCCAGACTGCATTGCTAAACTACCGCATTCTTCCTAGGGCTGCTGTAACTCCACCCTCCCTTTTCTGTTTTCTGTATTTGATGTTTTCTGTTTTCTGTATTTGCATACCCAGCTAGATGTGCAAATGTCACAAACAAACCCAAGTTGGTTCATAACAAGCCCAAATGTGGTTTGATGTTTGATGTTTTCTGTTTTCTGTATTTGCATACCCAGCTAGATATGCAAATGTCACAAACAAACCCAAGTTGGTTCATAGCAAGCCCAAATGTGGTTTATAGTCTGCCCACTCCCTGCCCACTCTCTCTTCTGGCCTGCTGTGCTAATGACAAATACTTCTTGGTTCAATCTAATTTGCTGTGGCATTTCAGAACACTGGGATTTTGTTTCTTAATCACTTTGATTCTGATTGAGCTGTGGCTTAGAATCCCTGTTAATTGGAAATAAACCCCAGTTTTATTCTGGATATAAGGTTTTGTGTACACGTGAAAGCTTATACCCACAATAAAGCTTTGTTGGTCTTAAAGTTCCCCCCAGACTCGACGTTTGTTCTGGTGCTTCAGGCCAACATGGCTAGGAAATCTTCAGCCACGCTCCGTGCCACAAGAACCAATGTGGTGTAGTGGCTAGCGCATTGGACGAGGATTGGGCATTGCCAGGTCCAATTCCCTTCTCATCCATAAAAGTCACTTGGGCAGGGGTCATTTCCTGCAGGAGCGTACAGGAGCAGAGCTCCGGCAGTAAAGAGCCCAGGGGGCGGGCACATGCAACAAGCCCCAACACCTGCTCCCAGCAGCCCTCAGTCAGAGCAAGAAGCAGCCAGGTAAGTTGCAGAGCCCCCCCCCCCATCTCCCCGGCCCAAAACAGTCCAGTGGCACCTTTAAGACTCAAATTTTATTCAGGTAAAAGCTCTCCCTCCTCTGCAAGGACAGATCTGCACATCCCCTCCCAATAGCTAGCAATCCAAAACAGTCCAGTGGAGCCTGAGCGATGGGTGTTGTCTTCTGACACACTTCCAGTGATATCAGGGGGTGTGGCATATGCAAATAAATTATGCTAATGAGTTATGGTAATGAGCTCCTGCACCTCTTTTTCTACAAAATGACCCCTGCTGGCATAACATTTCAGTGAGAGATATGTTCACACTCCCAAAGGTTTCCGGATAATTGTGACAACTCCTGAGCTGGGGTGTGTGTGTGCGCGCTATTTCTGAGAATGCCTGACAGTTCTGGAAAGTTTCTCAATGAAGGGAGTGTGTAACTTTTTATGTTCCCTCTTAGACTTGGCTTCCTTGACTTTTTGGCTTAATATGATAAGGCAAGAAAAGTTCAGGTCCCCAAGTGGTAATCCCCCCCCCCCGGTGAGTCCAGCTCAGTTTGGAAACAAGGTGGCTGTCTTAGACTACGTGGATCCTTCTCCGAAAGGTACAAAGTCATCCAAATGCAAATCATTGCTTATTTCAAACTTTTTTTTTACTTTAAAGACAAAGCATACATAAAAGAAGGGAAATTATTCTAATGCCTGTCGTATTTGTATCCAAGGACATCCACAGCCTGCTGAGCTTCAAGGCTGAGAGGCTATCAGCAAGGCAGCGAAACAGGATCACTGGGGACTTTGGGCATCCTTGGGGGATTCTCCAGGGCTGTGTGGAAAAAAAATATGACTTTGTAAGATAGTTTAGGAAATGACCAAAACT
>NW_015165249.1:765686-778923 GCF_001447785.1 Gekko japonicus
AGTCTGGATCCAACCCTTTGGATTGCAGGCTTCCTGCTGAAGTTTTATGTGCATTTATTTCATTTCCCATGGGCGCCATCTTGCTTTCTTTAAAAGAGCCAACAAATTTACGTCCCCTCCATTTCAGTGGGTAAGCAAATTTTGATCATGAGTGTGTAAAGTGTTGTTCCCCATGGCTATGTAAGTTAAGCTAGGCTGCTAAGAACATAAGAAGAGCCCTGCTGGATCAGTCCAGTGGTCCATCTAGTCCAGCATCCTGTCGCACACAGTGGCCAACCAGTTCCTCAGAAGGTCCAACATGGAAGGAGTGCCTTAGAGATGCAACAGGAAGGAGTTCTTAAGCCTTTCCCTTATTTCCATTTTCCTGTTTGTATTTGCTCATAGTTGAATAATCCCCCCCCCCTTTTCCTGGGGTATTGTCACAGAAATTGGAAGCTTAACAATGGAAAAGTCCCTGGAGGCTATTGGGAGTGTAGAAATGGTGCTGGCAAGTGGCTAAAGATTAAGCAGCCCTCCACTGCTGTTTGCCTGCTGTCGATCATGCCCTTCTAAAGCAGGTTTTAACGTTAAAGAGGGCTGTGGTTACATGCACTGGGATGGAGCCAGACTATGTCGGCAGTTTCCGCCAACTGCTTCTTGCAACTGCGGACCCCGCCCCCCCCGGGATTTAGAGCCTTAGTACCTCTGAATGTGGAGGTTCCCCTCGGTCACCATGGCTAGTAGCCACTGATAGACTTGTCCTCCATACAAACATAAGAAGAGCCCTGTTAGATCATACCAGTGGTCCATCTAGTCTAGCATCCTGTCTCACAACAGTAGCCAACCAGTTATTCTGGAAGGCCAGCAACAGGGCATAAAGGCCGAGACCTTCCCTGATGTTGCTTCCTGGCAACATCCCTTTAGTCACCATGGCTTGTAGCCACTGATAGACCATGAATCTGTCCAATCCCCTTTTAAAGCTCTCTCTGCCTCTGGCCATCACTACATTCTCTGGCACTGAATTCCACATTTTAAGAACATAAGAGACGCCAATGTTGGATCAGGCCAAAGGCCCATCCAGTCCAACACTCTGTGTCACACAGAGCCAACAAATTTACGTCCCCTCCATTTCAGTGGGTAAGCAAATTTTGATCATGAGTGTGTAACGTGTTGTTGTCCATGGCTATGTAAGTTAAACTAGGCTGCTAAGAACATAAGAAGAGCCCTGCTGGATCAGTCCAGTGGTCCATCTAGTCCAGCATCCTGTCGCACACAGTGGCCAACCAGTTCCTCAGAAGGTCCAACAACTGGGCCTTGCGCTGATGTTGCCTCCTAGCTCTGGGATTTAGAGCCTTAGTACCTCTGAATGTGGAGGTTCCCCTCGGTCACCATGGCTAGTAGCCACTGATAGACTTGTCCTCCATACAAACATAAGAAGAGCCCTGTTAGATCATACCAATGGTCCATCTAGTCTAGCATCCTGTCTCACAACAGTGGCCAACCAGTTATTCTGGAAGGCCAGCAACAGGGCATAGAAGCCAAGGCCTTCCCTGATGTTGCTTCCTGACAACATCCCTTTAGTCACCATGGCTAGTAGCCACTGATAGACCATGAATCTATTCAATCCCCTTTTAAAGCTCTCTCTGCCTCTGGCCATCACTACATCCTCTGGCACTGAATTCCACATTTTCCTTTGTTTCATATTGGCAAAAGTGTGTGGGATGTCCGATATTGCTCACTGTTTTGTTGTGGATTTCACAGCCTGAGAGAAGGAGCTTTTTAAAAATGGGTTTTTTTGGAAAGGGCTGTGTTGGTGAACGAATGAGTTTCTGTTTGTTTGTTTGTTTGTTTATAGGCACCAAATGGGGAATTGGCGGTACTTGTGTGAACGTTGGCTGCATTCCTAAAAAGCTCATGCACCATGCAGCCCTTCTGGGGAGCGCTCTCAAAGATGCCCAGCACTATGGCTGGAGCATACCTCAGCCTGTGACCCATGACTGGTAAAATAAAACTTATCCAATGGACGCTTCATTTGGTTTGCATCAACTAAGACCCTTGATGAGGTCTAGAATAACAAGCTCTGAACGCATTTGATGTGGTTTCTCCGGCACTCTGTAGTACACTTCTCTGTATCTCTGTACAAGATCACACCTTTCCCCACACTCCCTAGGCATGGCTATCCTGCGTGGAAATGGATGCATAGGGTGAAGTGTTAGAAGAAGTCATACAGACTCAAAATGCATACATAGCCCTGGACAGCTCCATGGATATCCCAGGCACAATTCAGAACCGAGTGCCTATTCTGAGTCTTGACATGTTGGTTTTTACATGCGTATACTATATTGAAATGTTACACCCATGCTCGGATATCCGGTGTCTTCAGGAATGAGACAGGTGCCCCGGATGGAAGTGGACAGAGAGCCCCACCATGCATAAGGGAGAGATCAGAAGAGAATGAGCCAGGTCATGTCTTGCTTTTGATTTATATCCCTTTAAAAGTTGGCTCTGAAGTTGTTCTCCAAACCAGTTCAGTTTCACTCTTTGTACTGGGCGGATGGACACCAGCCAGGCAAAATACTTGCCAGAGACTTGCTTATATGTATGTTGTGAGGAAACTTGGTCCATGTAGACATGCGTGCACCATTGATGGTTGCGCATATTTTGTCCTCAGCCATCTACACCAAAGTACAAACAGACTCAGAGTTCTTGCCAAGGCCAGGCTTGCTTTCTTTCCAGATTAAATAATTAAACGTAATGTGCCCAGGCTGTTCTCCACCTGGGCAACGACCTGGGTCATTTGGCTTCAGCACAGCTGCTAGCAAAGTGGTCAGAGGAAGCATTTTTCTCTCTCTCTCTCTTCCATAATACTGGAACTTGGGGGCCACACAATGAGACTGATAGGTGGGAGACTCAGAACAGACAAAAGGAAACCCACCTTCGCGCCGGCAGATAACAATGGTATAGAATTCACTCCCACAAGATCTACTTACGGCCACTAGCTTAGATGCTTTAAATTAGGATGACACAAAAAGCGATGGAAACAGCCGGGGCTGTCAATGGCTGTTGGCCATGATGGCCTGATCAAACCTCCATGTTTAGAGGCAGTGTACTTCTGAGTAGCCATTGCTGGGGGGGAGGGGGGAGCTGCAACGGGGGGAGCTTTGGCTCAGCGCCCTGCTTGTAGGCCTTCTAAGGGCATCGGCTGGCTACGGCGAGAAGATGCTGGACTAGGGAGACCCTATCCGTAATCAAACAGGACTTTTCTTACAGTGTTCAAAATTCTACGATGCACCTGCACATGTTAGTTAGCAAGAGCTGTGGCTAAAGCAATGAGGTCCTCTCTCGGTTGACATAAATAGGAACCAGTACTATAGGATGGCAGTTCTGAGATTCTGGGTGAATTCTGAGACATTTATGCCCCAGAAACATGACTTTGCAACCTAGTTACACCATTGATTTTCCATTTAAGCTGATTTTGCCCTCCTGCAGTTTGTAAAAACTGTGTCTGCTTTAGCTGGAGCCCTCTGGATCTACAGGACTTTGTACCCGAGAAGTGCTTTTTAGTTGGGACTGCTCCTTAGCAGACATTTCTATCTGTATCTAACATCTGATAACAGAACACTTCATGGTCCAAAGGCTGTTGGTTTCTCACGGCTGAGGTTTGCTCACAATCCTCCTGAAATAATAGCTTCTGATTTTTGCATTAGAATTCCTGGCTCCTTTTCCTGCTATCGTATAAAAGCGTCTAGAATCATTATGCAGAATGTGCCTTTATTTATGGCCTTAATTTGCACTGATACCCTAAGTAATAGCTTGTTGAGTTTATAAATAAAACAAATTGAACAAATCAAACACACCGGTTACTGGGCTACGCAGTAAAATAAACTATTCAGCCGCAGTGCCGCCTCAGATTATCCAGAACACTAGAGAATTTGGCTGGTGCTGGGGCTTGAAGGAGCTAGACCCCTGGCAGAATGGAAGGGGGTGCTGCAATAGAGCCTTCGTCATGCAGGAAAAGGTGGAGGAAGCTGTTATTACAAAGACAGGCACAAAAGCCAGGTCGAGAGTGGATGCATAGAAATAGGGAGAAAAAACATAACCCAATAAAATTGAATCAAAAACTGAAAAGGTAAGAAAGAAACCTAGTAGAGGGCCAATAGTTAAAACCTCATGAGAGTGGATGCATAGAAATAGGGAGAGGAGAAAAAACATAGCCCAATAAAACTGAATCAAAAACCGAAAACGTAAGAAAGAAACCTAGTAGAGGGCCAATAGTTAAAACCTCATGTATACATGCTTTAAGTAAAAATACATGTATTTATTTTGAGAAAAGTTAAAAAACATGTAAGGGGCCAATGAAAGCTTCATTACAAATACAAATGACATACACACCAGGAGGACCTATTATTGTGACCTAACGCGTTTCGGCCCAGTAAGGCCTTCTTCAGAGGTCAACCAGTCTGAGATACAAAGAGGCACGTGTTTTATTTATTATTATTATATTTATGTTACAAAGAACTGGCAAAGAATATGTCAGTACGGTAACTGGATCAAAAAAGGAGTGCTGTTGAAAAAAAGAGAATAATTAGTTTAAGTTTTCATAAAACGTAATGTGATGAATTTTACTTATAATATGGTTGAAAACTCCTATATTACTTACTTCCAAAGCGAGATTAATAGACACAAGACAGGAATGTTTATGAGGCCTCTTAGGAATAAGTCATGTGGCCAGTGCATATTGACAAGTGATAAAAGATGTCACTGTTGTGTATCTAAAAATATATAAGGAAAAAAATGTCTAGTAAAATAATATAGGTAAAACACATAAATGCAGAAACAAAAACATCAATTGGAAGGCAATTTTTTATACAGTTGATGTTTTAGTTTTTGCATTTACGTTTTGTACCTATATTATTTTACTGGACTTTTCCCCTTATATATTTTTAGATATATAATTCCGATTCTTTCTGGCTCTCTACTAGGTTTCTTTCTTACCCTTTCAGTTCTTGATTCGAGAGTGGATACATACCTGTATGCTGGCTCCAATTTGCATGCTTTCTCGTTAACTATTCTTTGGGGCCTGTAATGTTTTTTTAAACAGTGTTAAGGTGTTGTTAGCTTCTCCTCCATGTCTCATTGTCTGGTGAATGCAAAAAGATGCCCCTCAGTAACTGTGAAGCTTCAACTCCTTCTTTCCCCCCTAGGTCTACAATGGCTGAAGCCATTCAAAACCATGTGAAATCCTTGAACTGGGGACACAGAAGGCAACTGCAGGATAAGTAAATATCTCCTCTCTTGTGTAATCAAACAGCTTTGATTCAGTGAAAATCACTGTGCCCTGTGGGTACCTGAAAGATTAGCAAATTGATCATAGTGTGAACTTGAGTCACAATAAACAACCTACGCCCCAAATAGTTTACAGTACAATAAACGTGGTAGACTTTAAGGGGGCGTAGAACTCTTCTTTGGGTTTTGGGGTTTTTTTGCTGCATCAGATTAACATGGCTACCCCACTGGAATGCATCTGTAGTAGAAACTCTCCTGTCCATGCCACACATGACAGAGTTTCTGTGTGCAATGAAAGCCATTGTGTCCTTTTTCCCCTCCCTTACAAAAGGGGAGTAGAAACAGCAACTAGACAAAAGCTGTCTTGTAGGTTCTGACCATATTGCTAAAAATGAAAATGAAAAGCCATCTCATCCAGGGGCTTTGCACAGTGCCGCATTCCTAGATGGAGACAGCAGGCGAAAAGATTTAATTTTGAGCACCAAAAATGGCAACAGAAACATCAGACTGGCTCTTGGTATCAGGGATGGATTGGACATCTAATAGGCATATTTCCCGGTGGGCCGCTGCTTCAGAGAGCCACTGTTGTCCAGGAGCAAATTAAGCCCAGCCCCAGCAACTCTTTCTGAGCCTCAGGGACTGCGTCGTGGGCCATGGCAGTCTGTTGTCAGCTCACCAGTTGTCTCCTCCTGCAATACTGCCAGTTTGGGTAATGATGCCCAGTGGGCGAGCTAATGCCCACTGTCAGCTCTACTGAACTGAGTAGTCCTGCAGTGCTGGCTTGCAGGAGCTGCTCAGCTTGACTTGCTCCTGGGCTGTTTTCGCTTCCCAATCTGCTCCTGCTTGAAACATTGGTTGGTGCTCGGGGGGGGGACGGGACGGGACTGTTCATTGCTGCTCTCCTCCTTGCCATCTCCTTAAAGACTTTAAATATTGTGATGCTAAAGGTACAGAGAGTTGATGGCAGCACTCTGTTGCTGTCCTCCACAGGGTTCCTTGGGAGTTAGTCCTGTTGAATTTAGTGGTACGTTGCTGAAAGATCAAGTACAGGGTCAGGCTTCGTGTGTTGCAGTTCTCTCTCGTTTTATTTTTGCGAATAGAAAAGTGAAGTACTTCAACTTGAAAGGCAGCTTTGTGGACGCTCACACGATTCGCGGGTTGTCAAAAGCAGGCCAAGAGGTAAGCTGCATGGCGGGCTTATATATATATTTTTAATGGACTTCTGCTATCGGGAACAGTCACGCCAGGTTGCCCCTAGCTCTTATCCCGTGAGAGTTTTGCTGGGTAGCTATGGCTGTTTCCGTGATGGGGTGAAGTGAGGCAGATTTGGGGAGCAGGTGAGTGCTGCGCTGCCCCATTACCTTGTGCCTCCCCCACCTCCACCACCACCGCAGGAGCTAGAGAAATTGATATTCCTTCTCTCCAGGTTCCGCGGGTGTCTTTCGAGATAGTGTGGCAAGCCAGGTGCCCAGAGGGGCTTCCCAATGCCCCACAAGTCATGTGACTTCAGGAAGCCCTACCAGGAGGGAAGGAAAGCAGCATGGTATAAGCCCAGTCTCACCAGATAAGCAGGGTCAGTACTTGGATGGGAGACCACCAAAGAAGACTCTGCAGAGGAAGGCAACGGCAAACCACCTCTGCTTCTCACTTGCCTTGAAAGCACCTTGCTGGAGTCGTCATTCATAAGTCAGTTACAACTGGTGCTTATATAGAGAGAGAACCAGGAGGGAAAGAACAGTGGCTGTTCTGGTTCCTGAGCATTGTTGGGGACAGTGAAGAGGTGGGGCAGGACGGCAGCCTTGGGTAGCATCCAGTGCTGTTTGTAGCCCCTTTCTTTCTTATGTACCAAGCTACAGCTAGATTGAAGGTCAAAGAAGACAGGGATGGCAAAGGATGAGATGGTTAGACAGTGTCATAGATGCAACGAACATGAAGTTGAGCAAACTTCAGAGGACGGCGGAAGGCCTGGTGTGATCTGGTTCATGGGGTCGCGAAGAGTCAGACTCGGCTGTGCGACTGAACAACAACAACAGCTAGTTCTATGACAAGGAAGGGGTAATCAACTGCCAGATTTTAGGAGCACAGGTTTCTGTACAAAATACATAACTCTCCTTATTATTGGTGGCAATATGGTAAAAGTTTCCAGGATGGCACTAGGGTGGCTTCCTAGAGCGGCTCATTCTTCATGGGCAATAGAGATGGTGCTGCCTAGAAAGCCCACTCAGCACCAACTTGGAGGCTCCTTCTGCACTGTTTTCTATACCGCTAGGCTTGCAATGGCTGTTTTTAGTAGTTTTGCAAAAGCTATAAGATATTATTTTTGCTTCATGGTTATATTCGGGGGTGGGATGGGGAGGTCAGGAGGAAGATTTAAATCAAATTGTATCAACTGAGAACCAAAACTAGGCTTGGTTGACTGTCCCTTGTGGATTGATATCTGTTAATGTAAAGGAAATTAAATTTTGTCTTTAAGTTTTGCATTCATAGTGTTTTACAGACTCCACCGCACCTAGCCTCATATTGGAGAAGTCAGCATATGCAGAGAGATATCTCATAGTTTTGGACATGTTGTATCCTATTATTTTGATCTAAAAACCTTTGATAGTCAGTGAGATTAATGAATGCTTAATATCAATAGCCATGAGGTTGTTTGATTAAGTTAGGTTGTTTGGAAGACGCTGTTGAAACAGATTTGGAATGAGTGAGACATTTATGCACAGATACTAAGGTATAGGTATATACTGCAGCTCCGTGAAAGAAGACTGAAACACCTTTAATACCAGAGGAATACAGAATAATTTGGAGGGTGGGTTTGCTGTTATGTTAGACAGCAAGCTGAGAGACAGACTTTTGTAGAAAAATCTTTTTGAAAGATTGGGCACTGTTTTGCTCTGTTTTAGAATAAGTCCGAGACGGTGTTTTTAATACTTTTGTGCTGCAGTTTTTTAGTATTTAACTCTTCTTTTTCTGCATGCATTGACTGAGACGCAGTCTTTTAAAAAATGTTGGAGATAAATCAGGCACAGAGGGAAAGCTCTCAGGCCCATTCCTTTGTTCATGACATCTTTTTGTGGCTTTTCCCCTAGACTTTGCTCACAGCAGAAAACATAGTCCTTGCCACTGGTGGGAGGCCTGCATATCCTGCAAATGTAAGTTACATAGATTCGAATCCATTCAAAACAAGTTTGGGAAAACCAGCTTCAAGCCCCAGTTTCAACACTTAACTATTTTTGGTGCCCTGACCTAGATGGCCCGGGCTAGCCCAATCTTGTCAGAGTTCAGAAGCTAAGCAGGATCAGTCCTGGTTAGTAGTTGGATAGGAGACCACCAAGGAAGTCTGGGGGTTGCTACACAGAGGAAGACGATGGCCAACCACCTCTGAACAGGGAAGCAGGGAGTGGGAGCGCCAGTAGATGGAACCCTTGCTGGAACATGAGGGGCTGTGTTCTCTGAGCCATCTGAGCCGCACAGGTCTTGGTGTCAGGCTGGTTGCCAGGCAACAGGGGAGGGATGAGACCAGGACTTTGCGGCCTTGGACCAAGGAGGGATCGGGAATGGTCAGGAAGGGGGGGGGGGAGGAACTGGGGTGTAGCTAAATCCCCTCCCAAGCTGAGGCCCAAGGAAAAAGCCTGAAGATGGCTGGACTTAGCCGACTGATCAGAAAACATTCTCTTCCCTTCCACACTTTCTTCTCTGACTTTCCCCCTTCTTGGTATTGTGGTTTTAAGGGAAACTGGCACTTGAGAGTGAAGAAGGGGTAAGAAAGGAGCACACCTCCCTAAGGCCAGGTGCTAATTTGCAGGCGATGGTCTGCCCCCAGGCCTTATTGATTAGGCGAAAGGCATCTCCCAGTATTCACACCATACAAATTACATTTTATTTTTTTATCGTAAGGAGTGCAGCGTGAGTTTAAAATATACACGTTTGTCATGTTTGGTCTTGCGGAAAACTGGGAACCGGGCTGATAACGGCTTGTACAAACCAAATTACTGCTCCGTGCACGATACGCTTTAAGGCGCAAAACTATTTGGCAATACCTTGATAACAGTTGCAGGGTTTCTTTTGTAGATTCCTGGGGCGCTGGAGCATGGGATTACAAGTGACGATCTCTTCTGGCTGAAAAAATCTCCTGGGAAAACGTAAGCTGCCTCCCCAGGGGACTTTACAATATAGATGCAATTTTTAAACTTGTTTCTCCCCTTTCCTTCTGTCTCATCTCTCAATATGGTTTTTCCCTCTTGATGTCTAAAAGGCATTTTAATGTTGTTGTCGTTACAAGTGGGGAAGGGAGCAGGGTGCGCTCAGAAGGAATTGCATGGGATGGTGGATAAAGTCTGAGAAATTCCTTCCTATAGCAGGCCAAACTTCCAGTCTCCCTCTGGGTGCTTCTTTCTCCCCTCTCCCAAACAATTCTGTACGTTCTGAGCAAAATGGGGATATTCAGTCCACAGCAAGCTTTTGGGGCCAGGTAGGAGAGTGGTTTGATTAACAAGGCTTTCCCCCCCCTTGCATACCAAAGGAGTCTTCCAAGTATGCAGGTTGACCCCCTTTTGCTGTCTTCACAATAAGCATTTGACCATCAAGTTTACAATTAGAGGGAGCACCGTGATGTACTGGAGCATGCAGGAAAGGGAAGGAATAGATCATTTGGACACGTTCCATTCTACACCCAGATCTTTCCTTTGTGTGTCTGTCCCCCCCTTAACTATGAGCTGCTTGTGACATTCCATGCCTTGTAAGGCATGCTCAGTCATCATCTGGCTGGCTTTTTGGGGGGTGGGGGTGGGATATGGATGCTGCTTAATATTAATAGCCACGAGATCTGTTGAAACAGCTACTGCATCTGTGTGTGGCTCTCTTTTGTTTTTAGTGATTTGCACAATCTTTATTTATTAGATAAAGTAATTAAATTTATACTAATGAGGCTAGTGCTTTATAACAATGATTTTATTTGTATAGGACTTATTAGCATACATCCAGATGCTATCTATATAAGAATGATTGCATTACACTTGGTGCATATATAATGCCTAACTGCAAGTCAATATTACGTAGCTGAATTTTGGACTTCCAGACCCCTTCCTCCCTTCATGTGATCTGATTCACTCTCTGCCTTTTTCTTCTGTAGCAAACCACAGCTTGCTGGTTACATCCCAACCTGCAAACTGTGGTTTGTGCTTGCCCTCTAAACCATAACCAGGTTTGCCGGATTGGATGTAATGGTGAACTGTGGTTTGCTGAACTGTGGTTTGCCGCAAAATGGGAAGCGTGGGAGGGAATTAAGATAGGCAGGAGCGGGAGGAGGGAGCTTGTTGTCTTATGACATCAAAACATAGCTTGGCATTATATGTGAACATGTACAATTCTGTCTATGCTGCTGATGCCGCATTAGTAGTGCTTTCTATAGCAATGCAGATTTCCACAATTTCTTTTGTCATCCTCATGCCTGAGCCACAAGAGGGCAGCAAATACTCAGAATATCAAATAGGCTCCTGTTTATTGTACAATTTTTGGTCCTCTTCATCCATCAAATGTGTCTTCAGCTGGAAAAAATACAGCCCACCTCGTTTGGATGTTGACATTACTACTTGGCAGTGTTACAGTCTGTAACACTTACAGATGTTCTAAAGATGCTGAAGTGCAGATGAAAACTATCTCGAGTCTATGGATTTAGCCAGCAGCTGATCTGAACCTGATGACATCTGCGAACTGGCACAAGTTGAATTTGGGCAGTTAAAACTGCCCAGGAACAGGGAAAGTTCCCGATAAAATCATAATACAATACAAGTATCTGTTTGGTCTGAGAGCTCTGGTTTATTCCCTGTCATTGTTTTTTCCGGCACGCTGACCCAGCAGGGCTGTTTTTGTTCTCTCTCTTGCCATTCTCTAGAAGCTTCACTGCTGTTAACATTGTTTTCTGCTTTCACAAGGCCAAGGGTATTATGGGAAACTGGCACAAGTTGAATTTGAAAGTTCCCGATAAAATCATAATACAATACAAGTATCTGTTTGGTCTGAGAGCTCTGGTTTATTCCCTGTCATTGTTTTTTCCGGCACGCTGACCCAGCAGGGCTGTTTTTGTTCTCTCTCTTGCCATTCTCTAGAAGCTTCACTGCTGTTAACATTGTTTTCTGCTTTCACAAGGCCAAGGGTATTATGGGTTTGTAGGGGTTTTTTGCTTGATCTGCTACATCTGCAGTTGTACAAGCTTGTGACGTATTAGAAATAAATTTACCTCTTTTAAAAGAACAACCAAGTGGTGAGTGTGTCAGGGCAAAAAGCACTCTGGCATACATCACTTTAGGCAACAGATGTGCTTATGAGTCAGTGTCAGTTGGATGAGTGAACTTTCAAATACAAGAGGATTACAGGTCTTCCAAACCAGAGATGTTCAGCTACTTTGTTATTGGTGATTATATTCTCTTGACTATGAGTCCAAAGTAACCTTTGCACACAACTTGACCTTTTCATAGATGGCCAGGGTCTACAATAAAGCCCCAAACAGACAAAACAGTTGCCTTGGCAAACAAATTTTTATTAGACCTGTTTCCAGGTATGAATGTAGATGGAGGATTATTCCTATCAAATTAATTGGCAGAGCCAAAGATTACATATACTAGGCACTGAAAAACAAGTGTAGTGCTAGGACAGAAGGACCATGTGATAAAATTTTAGCAGAAATGAAAAAATTAAATTTCATAAGATAGGGTTAAGGGCATGGAGGAATTTTTGATACATCAACTTTTTCTAATATGAGCTAAGAGATTGTAGAGTATTCAAACAGCACATCTGGCCATATTTGGCAATAAGTGATCCTTAATCCTGTAAAATTCAATCTATAGACATTAGAATTGTTACAAATATATCTTTTGTTTCAGGATAGTTTTTGAGGGATACCGTTTTGTTAAACCATGAATAACGTTTATGAGAAATGATGTTTATGGTAAATGATAACTGAGATCTCTGAGTTGTCCATTTAAGTACTGGATTGCATTTTATTTTAATTTACTATTGCATTAGATTTTTGTCAGTTAAAAAGAATCCTCCCCAAGATATACAGCACAATACTAAATGTTGCTTGAGACCCATTTTAAAATCCTTGTTTGTATGGTGTAAACAACTTCAGTTCACCAAGACACCTCTGCTCAGACGTCACAGTGAATTGGAGCTTGGTCATGCTAGGGAATTCTCTGCAGGAGGGGAGTTGGGAAGAGTGAAGGATGCATGTCAACAGAGCAACAGACTCTTGGAACCTGATCCGACTTTAACTGAAGCTTAGAATGGAGTTTTCCCGTGAAGTCTGAATGCAATTTTTTTAAAAAACAAACAAACAAAGGTTCTGGATTACAATGTGTTCCTGATCTCCCACTAAATACAGAGTAAGCGTGTGTTATTAATTCTCTCTCAAAAATTGGCTTTCGTGGCTTTGAACCAGCAGAGGATTTTTTCATTTAAGCTTGTCAGACTGATTTAGCCACAGTTTGCCCCTGCACAAAGAAATAAGACCTCTCCATTATGCTAGAATATATATGTATATGAGAAATGGAACACAAATTGACCTCTGTGGTTGTAGTGGCCAGCTCGGTTCACAATAGCTGACCTCCTAATATCAAGTATAGGCAAATTACATTTTGTAATGTTTTCTGTGCCTTGGACGCTACTGAGGGGGGAGGGGTCTTCCATCTGCCTGCTTGCTTGGTAGCACAAGAAAAAGGATGTTCTTTTCCATCTCAGATTAGTATCCAAGACCCAGTGAGAACTATTGGATCATAATACTCGCCCACATATTGAAGGCAAAGATGACTGCCAAACTTCATACTTTGAGTTTTGTGAGTCTGAGCCTTGATGGCATTATTACAGCCAAATATCCTCTTACAAAGAGATGAAAAGTGTTGCTGTTGGGTACAAAACATACCCTAAACCCCATGCGCTGGGTATTCTGATTCCTGCTGGCAGGGATCCTGCAGTGTTG
>NW_015165249.1:778949-781929 GCF_001447785.1 Gekko japonicus
GGGAATATTTTGGCCCTGCCCACCACCAACCCCCATTGTGCTAATGATGGGCGTTTCATTAGATATAAATAAAAATGCTTTTCACAGCTCTGAGTTACCAGAGCATTAACTCCCCCACCCCAATGTATCTTCTACTGACCTAATACCATGAAAAGCAATTCACATAGCAGCTGAAGAGGGTCCTTCGCGTATCGATGAAAAGTGACACACCAGAGCCAAAATAGGCAACCGATCAGCATTTGGACAGTGTTGACTCCTGAAAATGTTGCATCTGTTCCAGTCGTGCTTCAATAGATAAACAGGGGGTGGTCTTTGGGTACAGTTTAAAAGGGAAATTAAATCTGCAGTTGTTTGCAGTATATCAGTCACCTCTTGAATTTTGAGAGCATGATTTATGTGAGGAAATTGCACGTTGTTTTTTTGCTTTGCGGTTTTTTCCCCCTCCCAAAACCAAAACGCTATCCCTGTGAGATATTTCTGTGAAAATGTGGCTTTTGTCCAGTCACTGTTAATGCAAGTTGTAACAGTGTAATGTGGGAGTCTTGTGTTTATATGTTGCATTCCTAAGCTTTAGTCAAAATAAGCCTTCAGGGCCTACAGTAGCATTTCTGTATTTTATCAGCCTGTGTCGTTGCCGACAGAGGAGAGAGTCGATGGGCGCATTTGAGCCACATTTGTTTCTGTCAAGTGCATTTCCCTTATAAATGTTCCTATGATTCAATTTAATGCCTTCATGTTTTTGAAATTTACTCCCCTCTGGCATTTATTGCTTTGTGAGCTTTCTCCCTCTGTTTTTTACCTCAGCACAAAAGCCAGGCAGACTGGCTGGTTTGGGAGGATATATCTGGGAAAATAAGAAGTTTTTACAGACCTCATGTTTCAGAGTACTTTGAAACAACAGCCGACAACTCAAGAGCTACAAAATAATATTTGTCTGATATACCACAATTACTGGCAGTGTCATGTTCGTTGTGGAGAAAAGAGAGCAGAAATTATAAGGTCTTAGATCTGTAGACACATGTGTGCATGTTCTCTTCCCCCCTCCTCTTCAGTTCCTGTGTGCAAACCCTCAAAGTGAATTGGGGGTGTACACAGAGATTTTATTCCATTTTATGAGGGAAATCATTGCTGTAGCTACCATGATGAAATATGGCCCTGTGAAAATAACACCCCCGCGCATTGTAAATGAGCCTTTCAGAGAGAAGACTCAACTAAAATCATAATGGAATAAATGTTGTTAGTCTTTAAGGTGCCACTGGACTTCTGTCTTGTTTTGTTACACTAGACTAACACGGCTACCCCACTGGAACAAAAATGGTTTGCCCTGACAGGCTAGGTTTCTGTGTGAAGGGATATTTTTGCTATGTGGGAAACATCCAGTCATACAAGCCCCCTGTCTGTAGTCTGAAGTAAAAAGTAAAGGTAAAGGTTCCCTTGCTCGAAAGCCAGTCGAGTCCGACTCTAGGGTTGCGGTGCTCATCTCCGTTTCAAAGCCGAAGAGCCAGCGCTGTCCGAAGACGTTTCCGTGGTCATGTGGCCGGCATGACTAAACACCAAGGTGCACGGAACGCTGTTACCTTCCCACTGAAATGGTACCTATTTATCTACTTGCAATTTCTTGCTTTTGAACTGCTAGGTTGGCAGGAGCTGGAACTAGAGATGGGAGCTCACTCCGTCATGCAGCACCCGGGTCTCGAACTGCTAAACTACCGACCTTCCACAGCCTGCAGTTCAGCGTCTAAACCACTTGAGCCACTGCAACTCCTAGTCTGAAGTAGTACAACCCAAACATGGGTTTTGTCATCTTGATAAGGACTAGGTCTGAAACAGGCCATAACCATTTCTGCAGTTGTGGGGGCACTTTTTACCCCCACTGCTGTTGTGGGAAACGGCTGTTTGCTTTATTTACAATACAGCCTGTTTTTGTTGATGTTTCCACAATACACCATTCATGAGAGGGATCGTGTGGTGCCCTATAATGTTAGACATGCTTCAAATGTTTACCTTCTTGGTGGAACCTCTGACCTCTTCCATCGTCCGTTATGTGTGAGCCACACCTGATTTATGACGCCAGGCCTCTCAACTCCTCCCTTTTCCCCTCCCATTCTGTAATTTTCTGCATAAAAATGAGGGAAATTATTTTCTTTCATTCATTGCATCTGAGGAAGTGAGTTCTGACTCATGAAAGGTCATGCTGGAATAAATGCTTTTAGTTTTTAAGGTAGCACCGGACTTCTGTTTTGCCATAACAGACTGACATGATAGACAAACATGGCTGCCCCTTTGGAATTATCTCCGTGGTAGCATTCAGAAGAGCATATAAGGGCCCTTAGCTTAGATTTTAATTTTGCTTCTGTGAGCCACCCTGAGGTCCTTACCTGTGGGGGAATGGCAGTGTATAAATATTTCAATAAGCAAATGGTGTGGCTTGTGGAACAGCAGAGAAAGTGTAGTATTCTGGTTGTCTGCTCTGTCGGGAGCATCTTTTCGTTCTTATTGTAGGCAAATCTCAGTCTGATCCCCTGAGCCCACCTATTCTCAGAGTTGAATAATGCTTTAGCACAGCCGGACAGTTGTAGGCCTCCCCTGTCTTGACAAGGTTCATAAGCACTGCTTCAGATAATAACTCCAGGCACATTCCTGTCACCCCACCCCTCACAGCAGAGCAGAGTGCTGATGACTTTTGACGGAGCACCCGCAGCATTATTTTGAAGAGCTTGCTTTTTGTGATGGAATTATATTATTAGTACCTCTAGGGATTAGCGCTGACATCGGTATTATCCGCTCGAGCATCGCATTATCCTTTTGAAAGGACCAATGTGTTCCTTCGACTGGGCCACCCACATGTTAGTTTGCCCTGCTGAGGAGTTGTCGTCTTAATGTACAATATCTGTGCATTCCTTCTCTCTCTGTTTCTCTAAGTTAAAATGAGGGGAGACAACCCAAAAATTATCAGTATCCAAGACTTTCTCTGGACTTC
>NW_015165249.1:781941-809527 GCF_001447785.1 Gekko japonicus
CCCCCCCCCCCCGTTAGCTGTTGTCTAGGTAACTAGGCGTCCTTTGCAATAGCTTAGGTTTTATAAG
Organism: Gekko japonicus; assembly: GCF_001447785.1. Taxonomy (NCBI): domain Eukaryota; kingdom Metazoa; phylum Chordata; class Lepidosauria; order Squamata; family Gekkonidae; genus Gekko; species Gekko japonicus. The sequence goes on from NW_015165249.1 coordinate 782,009, forward strand.
GAGCCCCGGTCCCCTCAGTAATCATTTGAAAAAGGTGAAATAATTTCTTTTGGGGTGAAAAGGCTTGCATTTTTCTGCTGTGAAGCGTGGAAAGCCCTAAATGATCTTCTTGCTTCCATTTTCATTAGAGTGGGCGGAGAAGGAAAAGATCCTGTTCTCCCAGCACAGCAAGTTTCCTGAGGTGGTGTCACTGAAGGATTTCAGCTGGCTGAAGAATATTCTTATTTCTGTGTTGCTTTGTTGGAGATGTTGTCTCTGTGACCACTGCAGGAGATCATTGTCGGGGCGCATTCATGCAGACATATTAAGTAATAATGTGTGCGTGAAGAGTTGTCTCGGATGTAACATCCAGTGTTTTAGTGTCACCTTTCATATTGGCTAATCTCAAAAGGGCTGTGGTGGCTCAAGTGGTTAAGACGCTGAGCTGCAGACCGGAAGGTCGGTGGCTGTAGATATGCTATTACAACTAATTTCCAGGTGACAGAGATCATTCCACCTGGAGAAAATGGGTGCTTTGGAAGGGGGCCTCTGTGGCATTGGACCCCACTGAAGTCCCTCCCGTCTCCAAACCCTGCCCTCCTCAGGCTCCACCCCCAGTCTCCTGGTATTTCCAGACCTGGAGCTGACAACCCTAAAATCCAAGACTTGGGAATGAACTGATTCAAGTGCCTGCCTAGTAGAGACAGAACTCAACTGGTATTCTCTTGGCATGGCAGTTCAAGGGAATGGGTAACTTTTTTAATTTCAGTGTCCAATCTAATATTATGTTTCTTCTATATACACTTACTGGGAAGCCGGTTTGGTAAAGCACAGCGGCATTCTAACTGAACCTGCAGCAAACTTACCCTCAGACTTCTTGTGTCCCATTTTATTTAATGGCGCCTACTCCCAGGAAAGGGTTCTTGATTCCTCCTGGCCACCAACATGCATGCAGTATAGGTAAAGGTAAAGGTTCCCTTGCTTGAAAGCCAGTCGAATCCGACTCTAGGGTTGCGGTGCTCATCTCCGTTTCAAAGCCGAAGAGCCAGCGCTGTCTGAATACGTTTTCGTGGTCATGTAGCCGGCATGACTAATGCAGTATAGAGATCATAATACATAACAGAAGCCCAATGTAAGGAGAGGAAATTGTGCCAAAGCAGCAATACATCTGTGGGGGAAAGGTGGATGTTCTCCACTGCAGGGACTTTCTTTTTTTTAAGAATCACCCCCTCTCACCCCAAAAGTTTTACGTTTCCTTACAAAACTGAAGAAGCGAACATTCTGCACTGTGCTAAATAAATAGTTTTACAACGACTGTTTTAGAAGTCTGTAGTTAGTGGAGAGAGATTTGTCAGTTGTGATCACTTCTGTGCATTTTTAACAAACAGCTTTCCCTTCCTGTGCAATCTGATACCTGCCAAGTGTGCTGGAATCTGAAAGTCAGGGGTACCTGTAATCATGCCAGAGTTCTAGAAAATAATTTGTTTTAGTTGTGAAAATATGTGCAGTCTCATTCCTGTACTCTTTTGTGTCTCCCCCCCTCCTCTCCCCATGAACAGGTTGCTTGTTGGAGCCAGCTGTATCCTTTATAAAAGCTGTAATGATTTATTATATGCTCACCATATTTATTTTTCTGGGAAGACTCAATAGTCTGAGTAATCAAAAAGAGAGACAGTGTGTGTGCGTGCATGCACATGCACACCAACCCAAGCAAAACAATGCAAAAGGCAACAAATACGTTATCCATGGAATTTGTTCAACAGTTACATGGGCTCATTTCATCTCCTTCTAGCAAGACTGTATAGAGGACATGTCTCTCCAAAAGTGACATGCCAGGAATTTGGAATTTTCTATTAAATAACCTTCCGCTTCGTTGGCTTTGCCTTTTAATGTTTAAGCACCACTTTCTGGCACTGTTCACTGGAGTCAGTGGCTAAAATACAGCTACGTAACAAAGAGAATCTTTCACTGCAGGGTTCTAGCCTAGCCCTCCCCTTGACATGGGTCACCTTTCTAAAATTATGGAAAGGTATGCTAATGTGGAATCCCCGTTTGCTTCCACATGTTTAAAAGTGGTTGCCCCTTACGGTTTAAAGTGGTACAGTCCAGCAACGGCTGCCCCATGTGATTGAAGCCCATCATGTAGCTCAGCTCTCTGATATGTACTATAATCTCAAGAGCTCGTGGTTCTCAAAGTATCAAGGATGCTGGCTTAAGAAGAGCTGAGAAATTGCTTGGGGAGGGCAGAGCCAGTTTGGTGTAGTGGTGTCGTGGTTAAGAGTAGCAGACTCTAATCTGGAGAACCAGGTTTGATTCCCCTCTCCTCCATATGCAGCCAACTGGGGGACCTTGGGTGAGTCACAGTTCTCTCAGAGCTGTTCTCTCAAGAGCAGTTCTCTCAGAGCTCTCTCAGCTCCAACAGGTTGTCTGTTGTGGGGAGAAGAAGGGAAGGCGATTGTGCACTGCTCTTAAACTCCAAGTGAAGGGTGGGTTATAAATCCAGCTCCTCCTCTTCTTCTGCCTGGCCCAATTTTGGTACAGTTTGACTGAGCTGAGGAAAGAATGTTAGACCTGTCCCCTTCCAAACTGGCATGGTATATTTTTTGCATATGCTCAGCACAAAATTAAATACTGGGCAAAGAATTCCGTGACAAATTCTGTCACTAAATTATAACAAATATACACAGCCAGTTTATAGCAATCCCATAAGGTTTTCAAGGCAAGAGATGTTCAGAGGTGGTTTGCTATTGCCTGTCTCTGCATAGCAACCCTGGGCTTCCTTGGAGGTCTCCCATCCAGATACTAGCCAGGGCCAACCCTGCTTAGCTTCCGAGGTCTGATAAGATCGGGCTAGCCTGGGTTATCCAGGTCAGGGCCCTATTCTCCTTTATCCCATCCTTTATCCTACTTCCTAACCACAAGGAGCTGTTCAGAGTACTGAAGATGCATCCCCTGGCTACCAGAAAGTCTGCTCAGTCAGGTGAGGGAAACAGTTTGTCTCCTCCTTCTCCAGTACCATCGCTCTCATCCATGTCAGACCCTTCTCTGACTGCTTTTTGCAGCTTGATTTTTGCAGCTTTAGATATCTATAGATACAGATATATCACATGGTCCAGGCCCAACCTCCCAGCATCCCATGTTTCAGATCTTCAGTATTTTGTTGAAAAGAAGCATCGTGGAATGCTTCTCCCTGCAACTGGATGGAAATGACAGCATCTGGAGAAGGGACCATGTCCCGTTGCTCATCTGCAGTTTGAGCTCAGAGCTGCGGCACTGTCTCCCTCCTGTTTGGAGAACTGCTTTTCAGCCACTTCAGGGGAAATGGTGGTACTTGGAAAAGCCCATGAAAACTTGCTTGGAGAACTGCCGGTCCATGTCTTGCTGCAGCACTGATTGTCTTCTCAAAATAAAACCAAGATGAGCTACATTCCTTTGACTGCTGATTTACCAGATGTTTCCCTGGAGTGCGCTGGCTTTCTCACGGGCCTCAGGTTGGATACTACGGTCATGGTCAGGAGCATCCCTCTTCGAGGATTTGACCAGGTAATTGCTGCTGTTGACGGCTGTTTCAGTCTGGCTAGGTTTTTACGAAACTTGTCCTACGTCCCGCACAGGCATGGTGCTCCACACTCACTGCTGCTGGAATGTGTCCCTGAACAGAACTCTAGGGACCTACCAGGAACTGCCTTAATACTAAGGCAGAGCAGTGGTTTAGTTTGCCCAAGTTCATCCATCTTGACTTTGTCTTTCCCAGCCCATCTACCCAAGATCCTTCCTTTTAACTGAAGATGCCGGGGATCTGCCATTGTCAGAATTTGGAATCTACCATTCAAAGTTGGGGCTCTGCATGCAAATTTGAGTTCTACCACTGAGTTATAGGTTCTGTGGGTTTGTAGCATTGGCAAAACGATGCTATGGTGGCTTTCTGCCCTCTGTCACCTTGATTCTCGGAATAAGAGAATGCTCCTGAATTTACTTCTTTTTACATTCATCTGTATTTTTGTCAAGCAGTTTCAGTTCTCTGTTGTTTACTTCTGGTTATATATATTTGTTTGAATTGTGTGTGCACATTGCATGGTTTGTATATGCAATTTATGTAGTATTTAAGCACACAGTGTATGTATATTTCTAACATCAGTGCAACAGCAAGTATGTCACTTATACATGTAATGTATATTTCTAACATCAGTGCAACAGCACATGTTTGGAGGGAAATATACTTCCTCCCTGGTGCTGCAGCCTCATATCCAAACAGTGTTTGTGTATAAAGTGCTGTTAAGTCTCAGCTGACTTATGGTGACCCCATAGGGTTTTCGAGGCAAGAGACTAACAGAGGTTGCGGTCACGTGCGCCAGAAAAAAGGGGGGGCTGAGGCTATTTCCTCCGGAGGAATTTGACCCGCAGTTGCATGATCACTCCTCCCTTTGAAGCTGCGGGTGCTGTCCGTCAGTGTGTGATCAGATGCAACTGCGGGTGAATCGTGGGGTTTTTGTGCCGTTTTTTCCCCAGGCTCTTAATCGAGGGATCGATGAATTGCACCTCTGCACCGAGGGCTCCCTATGGAGTTTGTAATGATGCACATATTGCGAGGGGGGGGCACAACGGCACGAAGTTGGGATGGCCTGATCAGACCATCCCGACGCCATGTGAGCGCGCTGGAGTGATCAGACACAGGAAAGTCTGTCCGTGGCCCGTCGCAACCCGTTAACTACTGGATTTTCCCCAGTGTCTTTTAACTCCGCTTCTGCAGCTGAGCAGAATGGGTTGCCGACAGCTGCAGGGCGCTTCCCAGATGTTGTTGTCTGATTGCGCCTTTTAAATCCGCCCGGCATTCGCACCTGTGTTGGGTCTGATCGCAGCCAGAGGTGGTTTGCCATTGCCTACCTTTGCATAACGATCCCTGGACTTCCTTGGTGGTCTCCCATCCAAATACGAACCAGGAATGACCTTGCTTAGCTTCCAAAATCTGGCAAGATCAAGATAGATTCAGGTGAGTAGCCATGTTGGTCTGAAGCAGCAGAACAAAGTCTGAGTCCAGTGGCACCTTTAAAGAGCAACCAAGTTTTATTCAAAGTATAAACTTTCGTGTGCACCCACACTTCTTCAGATACAACATACAACATGAATAAGATGTTTAACTGAATCAAGGACCAAACAGGAGTAACAGGAGGGAAATATTTACTTGCTTCAATATGTATTCCCCCAGAATGAAAACCAAACAAATGCTAACCATATAAATTAAGCTTGTTATTCCTGTTTGGTCCTTGAATCCATTAAAACATCATTATGTTGTATGCTAGTTTACTGCTTCCCCTCTACCTATATGTATGGACTGGTAACTTCCATTTCATTGTTATCTGAAGAAGCGTGCGTGCACACGAAACCTTATACCTAGAATAAAACTCGGTTGGTCTTAAAGGTGCTGCCGGACTCAAACTTTGTTCTGACGAGATCAAGTTAGCCTTGGCCATCCAGGTCAGAGGCAAATTTGAATTAGACCTTTCCAAAGCTGCTGCTCATTCTGTAAAAAGTCCACTGGAATGCCTAGCCACAGGTCTCCCAGATTGTGCCTACATTGAGTGTAGCAGACATTCAGACGTCTAAAAAAAGGGCTGAAGCTCCAGCCTGCTCACCATCTTCTAGAAGGTTTGCAAAAATTTAGGCTGGAAATGGCTCTATTTTGGATTGAAGTAATGTAGAGGTCACCTGGGGCTGCGGTGGCTCAGAGGTTAAGACGCTGAGCTGCAGGCTGTGGAAGGTCAGTAGTTCAGCAGTTCGAGACCCGGGTTGTCGCATGACGGAGTGAGCTCCCGTCTCTGGCCCCAACTCCTGCCAACCTAGCAGTTCGAAAGCAAGAAACTGCAAGTAGATAAATAGGTACCACTTGGGTGGGAAGGTAACAGCGTTCCCTGCGCCTTGGTGTTTAGTCATGCCGGCCACATGACCACGGAAACGTCTTCGGACAGCGCTGGCTCTTCGGCTTTGAAACGGAGATGAGCACCGCAACCCTAGAGTCAGATTTGACTGGCTTTTGAGCAAGGGAAACCTTAATGTAGAGGTCAGCTAGTAAAACGAAAGAAACCATAGAAGTGAAATGGGACGGGGAAGACAAACTGGCACCAAGGAGCTGGTGCATCCTGCCTCAGGGTTTTTATTAAAAATGCCCCTGTGGAGTTGGCTTCTGCCGTTCTCCTGGGAGTGACCCGTAGTAAGAAAACACAGTCGAATAGGTCAGCCAGAAAACAGTTCCAAAACCCAGCACTTCAGTTCCTCTATCCGGGCGTCTTTGTGATCTCTCCTTTTACGCATCTCGTAAACGCACCCTTTTTAAGTATGACACTTTGACTTGTTATCCCCAACAGCAGTGGCACTCTTTTGAATAAACCTGTCAGCGGGACACTCTGCGGTTTGACAGCAGCATGGCGTCGGTTCAGACAAGCAGAGGCATTTTCTAAGAAGACATCACTTCCTTTTGTCAGGGAGCTTTTCAGGATGGCTTAATGAGTCATCCATATTGGGGAGGCGTAGGACAGGCACCCTGGAGGGAGGACAATCGTTTCTGTTCACCGGGATCCGGTCGGGGTTTCAAACAGCCCTGCCCCTTTTTTTGTTGGCACAGTGTCTTTGCATGTTGCACAGGCCTCAGGAAGCAGGCTGATACCCAATGGCCGGGCTGCTCTGTTGTCAGAGGGTGACATTTGTTTGGATAGTGAGATGGTTGTTTAGTGCCAGCTTGCAAGGTGCCCATTTTTCAGATCGGTAGGGCAGAGGGAGGACCTATGTACGAAAGACCACAGGGGGCGGGAGAGGAAATGCATCTGTGTGCACACTAAGTTACATTGCGTGTCCCATAGGTCCCTTGCAGTGGGAGCTGGGCAGGTGAGATTGTGGTAAGGAAGAGAGGATGGACAGATGGCCACAGGCATAGACATCTTTAGAAGGGGATTAGACACATTCATGGAGGTTAGGTCCATTGGTGGCTGCTGGCCGTAATGAATGACTAAAGTAAACCTCCACATTCAGAATCAGTAAACCTCTGAATACCAGTGCCGGGAGGCGACATTAGAGGAAGACCTCGGCCTCTGTGCCCTGCTGTTGTCCCTCCAGAGGAACTGGTTGGCCACTGTGTGAGGCAGGATGCTGGACTAGATGGACCACTGTTCTGACCCAGCAAGGCTCTTCTTATGTTATGTTCTTATGACCCACCAGAGGAGGGGAAGGAAAATGCACACCTGTGTGCATCAGGATACATTGAGCATCTCATGGGGCGTTTGCAGTAGAGGCTAAAGGATAGAAGTTGGGAGATGACGTTTTGACATCACTACAATGAATGTTCGCCATTACAGTGCAATACTCTTCCCCATGGGAGTGGACAGCAGCCATTTCTATAAGGTATCTGAATACCACGTTTGCCATCACTCAAAGCCTTCCATCCATATGGGAAGAAACTTAACAGGCATGTTTGAGACCTGAACTTGTCCCAGAGACTCCAATTTTGTGGGAAGGAGATTGTAGTTTTACCCTCCCCAATAAAAGGTAAAGGTTCCCTTGCTCGAAAGCCAGTCGACTCCGACTCTAGGGTTGCGGTGCTCATCTCCGTTTCAAAGCCGAAGAGCCAGCGCTGTCCGAAGACGTTTCCGTGGTCATGTGGCTGGCATGACTAAACACCAAGGCGCACGGAATGCTGTTACCTTCCCACCGAAGTGGTCCCTATTTATCTACTTGCAATGTCTTGCTTTCGAACTGCTAGGTTGGCAGGAGCTGGAACTAGAGACGGGAGCTCACTCCATCATGCGGCGACTCGGGTCTCGAACTGCTGAACTACTGACCTTCCACAGCCTGCAGTTCAGCGTCTTAACCACTTGAGCCACCACAGCTCCTACCCTCCCCAATAATCTAACTCAAAATAATATTAGTGTGCAAAGCTAGGGTGCAAAGCCATTGCAACATCCCACATAACAGAGAGGGAAGGAAAGGCCTCCAGCAAGACTTCCCCACTCCTGCTGCTACTGTACAGACTGAGAGTGGATCGAGTCAAGCAGGACGTTGAGAACGCTATATCCCGACAGGAAAGATAAGAAACCATAAATTATGGTTGGAGATGTGCGTTCTAGAATGAGTTTGTTGAAACGAAGAAGAAAACCAGCTATCCGTCGAATTGCAATTGGAAGTTTCCTTTAACCAGTGGGGTGGAGAGAGGCATATATTTAGACTTTAGCTGTTCAGAGTTGGTAGTTGAAAATGGCTGTATGATTTATTTGAATGATGGGAAAAGGTGGAATGTTGGGATAATTATACTATGGTACCTTACTGCTGTATGTTTATGATATTAATGATATTTAGAGAGTTTTGTACACTACATTGACTTATCACTGCATGTTGTATGATATTACTGATACTCCATCGTTTTGTATGTTACGCTTAATTCTGTGACGTTGTTTATAATATATATAGCCAGATTTTTACGTGGGGGAATTAGCTGTATTTGGATAGCTTGGGGAAACCCATCAGCCTGCGGAGCTCTGTTCTGAATCAAGCTGGGTGTAGATTGCCCACTGCAAGCTACGTACATCTCCCGTTCAGTGTGCAAGGACAAATTCTTACTTTCCTCCCCCACTCTCTTCCCTTTATAGCAAATGGCCACCTTAGTGACAGATTATATGGAAGCCCACGGCACGAGGTTTTTAAAGAAATGCAGCCCAACTAAAGTGGAGAAGATGGAAGATGGCAGAGTGCGAGTTGTGTGGAAACACAGTGACTCTGGCAAAGAAGGAACAGACGAATTTGATACGCTGATGTGGGCAGTAGGTAAATGTTTGTTTGTTTTTTAACTGTCTCCTGTACATTCTGCGTAACTTCAGGCTGGTTCACAGGACATGCTTATCGCTGCAGCATCAGTTGATCGTTTGTATGCATGAAACTGAGCCAACTGATCTGCCCCCCGGAGACAGAACTTACAAATCACCCTGCGTCCCCTCAAACATGATGTTTTTTGGTATTTTCAGTCATCAGATGTTAAGTAATCAACAGGCGATGTACATGGATATGTGAACCAAGCCTTAGAGAAAGCTGCTTAACTCTGATTCATCAGAGTAAGTTCCCCCGTCTGGGAAGGTAGCAAGATGCACACCTCATTCATGGGAATCAAGATACCCCCTTTCAAGAGCCTGTTCGTTTCTCATGCACGTCTGTGAGATAACTGCTGAATCTATCCTACACAAGTAAGGGTTTAATTAGCCTTGGAGCCAAGCCAGAAAAACTACTGCAATTGACTGAAATTTAACATGCTGTTTTTCAGCTGGGAAAGGCACACCTCTTTGCTAACTTTTCATGTACTTTAATTGATTGCTTACAAACACTCCCAACAAACTTAGCACTGTCCTCCACAAGCCGGCTCAAATTTAAAACTGTCCTTCAAAACCCAGCTTGAATTTTTAAAAAGCATATATGTTAAAACACTTCTGAAAGGTTTTCACGATCAAGTTTGGGTGGTTTTCTCAGAGATCATGTAGTTGCACCGATATGGGGCATTTACTAAGAAGGTGTAAGAGAGGAAGGGAGATTGCCTGATATGACACATCATCACTCCTCTGAATAGCACGCTTGATAGTCCTCTGTCTATCAGCAGAGCAGCAAAACAGTGTGACTTACAGGCAAGCTTCCTGCATGCTTGGGGGACTTACTGGGTATGCAGAAAAAACATTCTTTTAAAAACTCATTTACAAACCCATAAAGCCAAAACACACTGAGAGATGAGCAAGCCTCATTGCCCTTTAGTAGAGCAGATATTCAACCTTTCCAGACCCAGGAATTCCCTTAGCTCCCAAGAAAGCAATATTAGAGCCACTCAATTGTAAACATGTGACAGGAAGTAACAGTCACATGACAGGAAAAGGAGAAAGCTAGCCATTGCTGGAAAATACTCCTCTTCCTCACGGCGTGACCTTGCTTTACTGCAAAGCCGACCCTTGTTCTCTGTGCATGACCACCAGTAACAAATATTTTCAACAGGCAGTAAAAAACCAAGGGGGCTTTGTAGGGGCTCATGTCCCCGCAGGTGCCCCCTGCGACCCACCTGAGGGTCCCAGCCCATGATGTGTAAAACAGTGCTTTCAGAGGCAATGAAGGCAATTGAGAGTCAAATCTGGGGTGCCCTGACCTGGATAGCCCAGGCAAGCCCGATCTCATCAGATCTCGGAAGCTAAGCAGGGTCGACTCTGGCAAGTACTTAGATGGGAGACCTCCTTGGAATACGGGAGGCGCGGGCAGGCTTTATTCAGCCACCTCTCTGAATATCCTCCAGGCCCCCAGTAGGGGTCAGTCACCGGAGGTCGCCGTGACTTCCAGGTGCACACACACTCACACGCACAGACACATATGAAAAATGCAAAAAAAGAGAGAGAGAGAGAGTCAAATTTGGGGTGAGACACAGGAGGGAGTGGAGAGACTGACTCACAGAAACTCCAAAAGGCATATAGTATCCTGGAGGGAGGAGACTCTGAATTCAGGGGAAATTTCCTAATTGTTTATTCCCGTTTTATGATTCCAACGTGTAGATACTCTCACTGAGAACTAAGCTACATGGTCTGCAAGTACCGTGATAGAAGCTGTTAGAGAATGAACTTGATATTCTGCTTTATGGACTATATTTATTGCTACACACAATGGACTGTGCACACACACACACACACATAGGCTCAGAGAACTGTACATTTTAAGTCACCTGTTGGCTACTAACACATAGAAGGTGCCTACACGAGCCTTACACGTGAATAAGGTTTCAGCTACACAGTTACCAGCCTGGTGAAGAAGCACACACCTCCATTATTGTGAGCAGTAAGAAACAACAACTTGAGCAGAGACAGCCCCCATTGCAGAATCATTTGTGGTCACCTACGACACATCACTGCTTTGTTCCTGCATTGGTATTTCCTGCCAAATGGACATTTGGTTTACAATGAGAATGGCCAGCTTCATCAACACTACAATGGAGCCTCCTGTCCCCAAGGTTTTCACACCTGCCCAGATGCCCTCCTTTGAGTAAGGTATTAGATTACAATATTGGCCACTCCTTATAGGTCACCACCCCTCCCTACATACAACCAATGGGATTGTTTTTGGGATGGATTAACAGGTAGGTGGGTCCACAGGTTGGAACAGTTACCACCCACCTAATGGACCCACTGTAAAAGGTAAGGACCACTCACCTGGCCCTTCCTAGCTAGCAACCCCCGCAACAACCCCTGTCTGCTTTTTACTCCTCTTGAGTCCCACTTGCTATCCCCAAACCCTTGCCTCTACTTTGATCTCTTGATCTGCAGTCAAGAGACCCACACGTTCTGGCTGGTTCTGGTCGTGTGTGAACTCCCCTTAGTTTCCATTTCTCCCCATCCGTTCTTCATTGGAACATCCAACCTGCAAGACAGATAAGTATTACCCATCATCACCCCCACCTGCTAATGCAATTCTGCTTATTTTAATACTGTATTTCTAAGGAACTTGATTGAATGTGTGAGTGCATCAGTATTGTTTGTATGAGATTTATTCTTTAAGTAAAAGGCATTTATTTTAACAACAACAGCCTCGAATCCTTCTCTGGTAACCCTTGGTGGGAACAGGACCTTGGTATAGTTGGCAAGGACCCATTTATAAATTGCCAATTGCTGTAAATAAAGCAATTCGGCTAACAAAGCCTTCCTGGACCGTATCCGAATGCATGAGGGAGTGATGGGAAATGGTATATTTCAATGCTCCCTTGTGTCATACTCAAACGCCACAGAATGGCCTGCCAGAAGAGGGGGGAAATACCAGCCAGGTAAAATAACAAAACAAGGTTGAAAGGTATCTTCCCATCAGTTTGTCAAATAGCATCTTTTGACAGCTGTGATGAATATCAAAAGTTTAGAAATTGGCAGGTGAGATTTCATCATTCAAATCTCCACATTTCCCAGATACCTTATCTGATTTGCCTCAAACTTCTGGAGCAACACCAAGCCCTTCCCTTGATAGAGAAGTCCTACGTTTAAAGATTCCAGGTGCACTTGGCTTTAATTTTTCACTGTGTTCGGAATGGGAGCCAGGGTAAGAGAAAGTGATGGGAGTATGATCAGTTCAAAGGTTAACATACCACAATAAGTACAGATCCAGAGAGCTACTGGATCTGTGAGAAGTGCCGTGCCTACAGTGCTGTGCCAATGGAAAAACAGTTCCCAGTGGATGCATCTTTGGACAAATTTGGATCTGGATATCTGGTACTGTATTAGTTGTGCGTAAACTGACTTTTGTTTCCAAAGCTTTGGGAATTTTCTTCACATTCATTTATGCATATGTCCATTTCTGTTTTATGCACTTAGACTGGTTTCAGTGAGAAACATTTCTGGCTTTGTTCTCCATCCAACTTAGACGACGTTCTCACAAATTCTATCTCTTGCTCAAGGGATCTTCCTTGCCAAATTTCAGGGTGTGTGTTGATATAGAAAGAAAACAGCTAAAGGCAAAACTCAGAGAAATGAATGGTGCTTCTTGTTCCTATTGAGTTTTGTTAGCCCTGTCTTTCTCCCATTCACCCTCCGTTCTGTGCCCATGTAGCAGAACTGTCTGCAAAAATTATTTTTGCATTCAGAACTCCCTTGCTGGGTGGTGGTATCTGAACATATGAGTCTACTTTCTGCTGAGTTGACCATTGCCCGGTCTTTCCTAGGGCTGACTATTCTGACTGGCAGCAGTTCTCCAGGATTTAATACAGAGGGTCTTTTATTACTCTACTGCCTATGTTTGAAACTCGAGAAAGCTGTTATTAGCAGGGATGTGCATGAACTGGAAAAAATGATGTTTCTGGTTTGTGGGGTCTCACGAACCATGAACTTCCAGGTACCTTTCCATTTAACAAATCGGTTCATGATGCAGTGCGGCTTGTAAAAGCCATTTAAAGGGTTCCTTTTGAATGCCTTCTCCAAGCTGCTCTAACTCGCAAGTGAACTCAGGAGGCATTTAAATGCCTTCTGAGCACTTACCGAGTCGTCCTGCCATGGCAGCACAGCTTGGAGAAGGCATTTAAAGAGACTGTGGTCTCTTTAAATGCCTTCTCCAAGCCCCACCACTGGCTGCCGACACGAACTACACGAACCTCCCAAAGCCGCCTGGAAGATTCTTGGGGGAAAGATGGCACGAACTGAGGTTTGCGAACCACGAACCGGGCCCAATTCATTATGAATTTCGATTCGTAATCCAGTTCATGCCCATCCCTAGTTACTAGACAGAGTAGACAATACTGAGCTTGAGAGACAAGTGGTGTGGCTCGGCATAAAGCATTTTCCTTGGAGGTTTGAACTTGGGACCTCCAGAATGCAAAACGGGTCCTCTTCCACTGAGCTATGTCCCTCCTTGTGATGGTACTTAATCTACAGATATGATACTATCACATCACTTGTTACAGTGTGAATGCACAGAAAGACCACACTGCTGGGACTGTGAATATAATGAACACAAAGAGTTTTGATCTAGTGAAGATAGTTTTGGGTGGGTAATAGGGCTGCCAAGCCGCGGCGTAGCGTCACATCCTGGCAACGGCGGTGCAACGCGTATCGCTGTCCCCCGCGGCAGGGATCCTGTGAAGACGCACGGATCCCCCACTGCGGCTTGGCAGCCCTAGTGGATAACCATGTTGGTCTGCAGTAGAAGAGCAAGATTCATGCCGCGGCTTGGCAGCCCTAGTGGGTAACCATGTTGGTCTGCAGTAGAAGAGCAAGATTCAAGTCCAGTAGCACCTTTAAAGAGCTTTGCATCCTAATTCCCATCTTTGCAACCATCCTCCCCACTTCTGACTGGGATAAAAGGTTCAGGGATCTCCGTCCTTACTTGTATCCGATGAAGGGAGCTTTGATTTTCAAAAGTTTATGCCATGGAAACTTTGTTAGTCTTCAAGGTGCTACTAGACTCAAATTTTGACTCCGTTTTAGAAAAATAAGCTTTTTATGTTTGAAAACTCAGAACTAAAAGTACTTCCCTTCTCAACAAGAGGGGAATCCTTAATCCCCATAGAATTAAGGAGTAAGCCAGTTAGTGGTTAAAGCTGCTTAATTGATGTGGAGCTGGTATATGATTCATTGTTTTTATACTGTATTAACACACCGATTCCAGGTGCCTCTGATAACAGACATGGGAAATTGAGTTTTGTTGAGGATTTTCTGTCTGAAGACATGCCAGTCACAAATGCTGACTGAGAGGGGGCAGCTTGTAGAGCTAGCGAGGGATCCACTGCAGCCAGTTTAACTAGTTGTCACCTGAATCCACTGAAATAAATCAGGGTTTGGGACTTAAGGAAAAAGTACAGTTCATCTCCCCCTCTACAGTTTGGTATAGTGGTTAAGTGCGTGGACTCTAATCTGGGAGAACCAGGTTTGATTCCCCACTCCTCCATGCACAGCTGCTGGATGACCTTGGGCAAGCCATAGTTCTGTCAGAGCTATTCTTGAAAAAGAGCAGTTTCTTACAGAGCTTTCTCAGCCCCACCTTCCTCACAGGGTGTCTATTGTGGGGAGGGGAATGGAAAGGAGTTTGTAAGCCGCTCTGAGACCCCTTTGGGTAGCGAAGGGCAGGGTATAAATGCAATCTCCTCCTCCTCCTCCTCTTCTTCTTCTTCTCACATCTACCCTACCTCTGACACCAGTGGCTGTCTACACCACCTTTGCTCAGTTGAGATCACAAACATACTGTTTCCAGATGTTATCAGCAAACTGTGGTTTGCATGAACCGAGTAAAGGAGGGAATCGGAGTGTGTGAAGGGAGCAGTCCTTGTGAGCTTAAGGCTGAAGCAGCAACCAGCAAACCAAGGTTTGCTGTTCCACATGAACTGAGGCACGTGTGTGCTCATGGGCCATCTCCAGATAGTATAACGCTGTCTATACGGCACTCCCATTTCTTCATTCTTCCAATTATGCACATATTTTGGATGCTGTTCAGGAATGTGACACTTGTGTAGTGAGAACTGGGTGCCAGGTTGCCTAACCACCGAAAAGAAGAGAGGATTTGCCACTGCAGGCCACGTTGTAAATATGTCATCAGCGGAAAAGCTATAATTTTCGTAGTCTATTTGCATATGATGAGTATAATTTGCATTAACAAATTATGAGGTCAAACACAAGAAAACACTGCGCCTTTTAACAGTGCTATGCAAATGGTTCTGTGCAAATACTGACTTGTAACCTACCGAGCAAAGTATGAAGCCTTCCTCTGGCGGGAGGGTCACTTTCGTTAACGGAACACACTCGCTGAGCAGTGTGGTAAAACACAAGCCACTCTTCTCAAATTTATCTTTGCTACCGGGTGGCCTAGAATCTCACAACGGTTGTGGAGGTTCTCAGGATTCTGTTTAAAATCTGCATGCCATAAAGAAATACTTTGGCTAACTGTTGCCAGAGTCTCTCCCTACTCCTCGGGTGTTGCGTTACATTGTACCGAGAGCCATCTAGAATGCTCTGAGAAACGACCATGTCATTCTTCTTGGGCATACATGCCAATTTAACCAGCTCATTAACATGAAAAGCAAAGGATGGAGATGAGCTCCATTTCTCACTGACTGACTCCTACAGGATGAACCCCAGCTGCTCATTTTCCTCAGCCTTTGTGACTGGCTGAGTAGGCTTAATCTTTCCCAAGGGGCAAGGTTTCCTTGAAACTTGCTGGTGGGTTTCATATTGTTGTTGTTGTTTTAAAAAAATGAGATCCAAGGATCTGCTTCGTCTCAGAGGCTTAGTCTGTTCCTTAACATTGGTTTCCCGTCAGGTTGTCAACACAGAGACCATTTGCAAATGATTTACAAAGTCCATCTCCCTGGACCAGCTTGTGTGAGGTAGATACTCTGGTTTTAACAGCTAGCTCAAAATCACTACGGTGACAGAATCTGTTCTGAAAAGGTGGCAGATTTATTGTGTTATGCGCCACTGTCTTTTTAAAAAGAGGAAGAACCATTTGTGTTGCTGTGTAGTAATAAAAGGCATTTGTTTGGACGATCAGGCCAAGTTTGGATACTCAAACCGGGGCTTGAAAAAGGGGAACCAAACAGTTGTGTGAAGCTGTTTAGCAAACCACCTGGATCATCAGATTGTGGTGTGAGGCGGATTACAGAGAAAGGTGTCGCTGCGGTCACACACACTAAATAATCCACTTTCAATGCACTTTCCAACTGGATTTTACTGTGTGGACTGGCAAAAATCCAGTTGGGAAGTGCATTGAAAGTGGATTGTTTAGAAAACAGAAGCGAAGAGATTGGATTTATACCCCGCTCTTCACTCGAAGTCTCAGAGCGGCTTACAAACTCCCTTCCCCTCCCCACAACAGACACCCTGTGAGGTAGGTGGGGCTGAGAGAGCTCTGAGAGAACTGTCCTTGAGAGAACTGCTCTGACAGAACTATGGCTTGCCCAAGGTCACACAAGCCAGGTGCAAGTGGAGGAGTGGGGAATCAAACCCGATGCTCCCGGATTAGAGTCTGCGCACTTAACCACTACACCAAACTGGAGAAGAGAAGGAGATTGGGTTTATACCCTGCCCTTCACTCGGAGTCTCAGAGTGGCTTACAAACTCCTTCCCCTTCCCCTCCCCACAACAGACACCCTGTGAGGTAGATGGGGCTGAGAGAGCTCAGAGAGAAACTGCTCTTTTTCAAAAACAGCTCTGAAAAGAACTATGGCTTGCCCAAGGTCATCCAGCAGCTGCAAGTGGAGGAGTCCGTGCACTTAGAGTCCGTGCACTTAACCACTACACCAAACTGGCTCTTTAGTGCGTGTGACTGCAGCCTTGAAGACACAGACTTTTCTGAGCATGTCTCATCTTTACATGTGTTTTAAATGTATTTAATCCTTTCTGGGTGGTAAGCTGCATTTTTATTTTTACTAAATCTTTTTGTTTATTGGATAGTTTGAGAAGTGTTTACCTTCTGGATGTCCATTTGTGGACAGGTTTGTTTTTTTAAAAAAATATCTGTCTTTCTAAATGTTTGGTTCTCTTTAGATGTACACAGGAGAGCACATCTTGCCAAAGCTAAACAAGGTGGGTTTGGCCAGTGCCTGGACAGGGGACCTCCTAGGAGTCCTACACAAGCCTCCGTCAGTTCCACAATGGAAAGGGGAGGTGGGATAAAAATGAAATCATGTCTGAAGTTCTTATTCCCGTGCTTTTATGCTCTTGCAACTTTGAAATAAAATCACCTCAGTTATAAATTTAAGCATTTAAGCCTTAATCTTTCTGGGAAATGGAGATGGTATATTGTACCATACAGCATTGTGAGGTGTGGGGGGCTTTTTTGGGGGGGTGGCACCCCCTGACCCAGTCAACAGCCACTTTGCCAATCTGATTGACCAAACTGAGATTCATTTGTATGCAGTACTAAGAACGGGTTAAACCTGGTAGAAATGGATTCCGTTTCCAACTCTGCAACCACATCAATTTGGATTACCCAAGGAAAAAGAATCGTTTTGTTTTGCTTTGGAACTTTGTTTTGATAAGTCCCATATGTTGAGGCATTGTCTCAGACTCCGTTGACAGTAACCCTGCTCAGGGTCTTCTACAGAAGCGAAAGAGACTTGAGGATTGTCTCCGGGGACTTGGCTGGCCATCAAGTTCTTAACCTTTTGAACTAGGCCGGAGAATCTAATGGGTCTGTATAAATTCAGGAGTCCCCAAAGACTGTCATTGTGGAGAATATGGCAGTTGGATTGTGTGGGATTCATGTTCCGAGGCTCTGTATGTGTTTCTCCTTGTGAGCTTCAAGTGGAAAATGTTAGGTGCTGTTTGTGCGGTTAATTGCCAGTTTACTATTCGATTAAATATATGAACGTCTTGTTTCCATCTTATAATATTGTACTAATTGGTATATTTTGTACTAATATGTCGGGACAGGTTCAGAGCAGTGTTCCCTCTAAGCTGAGTTAGTGTGAGCTAGCTCACAGTTTTTTAGCCTCCTGCTCACAGATTTTTGTCTTAGCTTAGGAAGGATGGCTCCACAGCAAACTAATTTATGCAGTAGCCAAATAGCTCGCTCACAACCAGTAGCTCACAAAGTAGATTTTTTTGCTCACAAGACTCCACAGCTTAGAGGGAATATTGGTTCAGAGTGCCATAGGCAGTATTCTGCTTGGGGGGGGGGCTTTCCCCTTCCACTGGAATCCCCATGCATGCACTCCCCCCCCCCAATCCTTACCACAAAGGTTGGGGCGGGCCCTGTAGATTGACCCCCATGAAGTGCAATGCTAGATGAACATAGCTTATGGCACTTTGGATGCCTCTTGATGCATCATGACTAGCACAGTATTTCAACTTGCACTCTCAGCACAAATCTTTTAAGCACATAAGCAACCAGGCCCTAGCATATCTTTCCAACACTGGGTTCCACATGTGCATGCACATGAGGAAGAGGATTGATGGGCATATGTTGCTTCCACTTCTGGAGCTTGTGTGTTCCCCACACACATCCCTTCTTTTGGATCCTATATTGGTAGAGCTTCCTTCTGTTGTTCGAGCCACCGTCACTGTGTTTGTCAGTTTACTCACAAAACTAGCCCAAGGTTACAACCATCGATTGGATCCCATGGATCCATTCCGGTCTTGTGACGGAGGAAGACTTCTTGCGTGGGGGAAAGCGTCACTGTTAGTGGAGCCAAGTCCACTATGATCCAAACTACTGTGTGCTGTTGTGTTATCCCACTTCCATCTCAAGGTTCTTTAAAACCTCTGTTAAAGTTAAGGGTAGGAACATGTTTGGGCTCCCTAAACCAAGCCTCTAGGCATTCTAGAGAGCTGCCTGGCCCAAAAGTGCTTTTGATCTTAATGGATGGCATTGAACGGATGCTTTAGCTGAGAAATCAGAGCCGGTATGGCTAAGAGCCAATAAAAACCCAACCTAAGTTTAATATTTTGTTACTGCTTTCAGAATTGCACTTTGGGCACACGTGGGAGAACGGATGAGGTTTCATGCTTACCGGCTGAGGGTGTTCCACTCACTCCTTTCATTCTTAATGCCAAGCTATGCACGCAGATGTTAGGCAAGATTGGAATGGAAAGGTTAAGTGTTATCCTGCCGGTTTGATCATCCCAGCTGTTGTTTTTGTTTTAGCTTTTAAAACTAATCTGCGGGTAGGTGGTTTTTTTTTGGGGGGGGAGATCTGTGGCTATTCCTTTCCCATTATTTTGAAGTGTCTGCCATTGCGTGCTAAGTTTTGCTTCTGGCTTTGCCTGGGCAGGAAAAAGAGGAAACTAGGAAACCCCCCGTCAGCTGCCCATTTGCCAACGTTCCAGACTTTATTCTCAATGCACAAAGAAATACAACAGGAGGAAGTTGTTTCACATCCGAGCCATGATAAGGTCTGGGAGGTTTATTATTTTTGGTGCCTGATAGCATCGGGGCTGCGGAGCAGAGGGCAAAGAAGGGAACAGGGATCAGCATCCCCCGGGACGGCCGAAGGGAAGACAGACAGATAACCCAGTGCCGACAGCTTCAGTCACTGCTCCCAGAGGAAGTGTCAGTTTCACAAGCTGAAATTAATCCACAGAAGTCCTTACCCAGGAATTCAGATGTGACCTTGTTTTGGAGGGGGTGTAAAACCGGGCTTTATGGCAGATGTATTTTTGTCTTTAAAAAGTGAACTGTATGTTTATGTATAATTAGATCTCTACCGAGATGCCCGGTTTTCCTTTTGTTTAATAATTTCCCACATTAACATCAAAGACCTGAAGCGTTTTTTCAGGGTTTTTTTAAAAAAAGAATGCAAACACATTTCCCCTTCTGTTCTGCTTTGTTGTCGCTCTGAAGTTCACATCAGATGTAAAATGGTGGGTTCCCCGCTCCTCTCCAGAACGTTCATCGTTATCTTCTCCCTATCTAGTCTCTAAAAGCACTAACGCCGTCTGAGAATGTTTTCATCTATGTATTATTTAAGCTGTTCAATTGTTTCTGAATGTTTTTACTGTTGTTCACTACCCTGAACCGTGGGTGTTCATGGGGTTGGGTGGTCTATAAATGTTAATTATAAGTAAATACATAAATTGAAGCAGACTCGTAAAGTCAGAAAGAACTTTCTCGTTTAGATTTCTGCACTGAATTTCCCTGCACAGGATGCTTTCGTTGTTTCTTTACAGTCGGGGGGCAAGGCCTGCCGTGGTTTCTTGCAATTCAGTACCTTACCAGATTAACTTGTGTAATGGGTAGTGTGGAAAGGATTCCAAGACCCAGTCTTGGAATCCTTTTGTAAGATGCTAGGCTCAACAGAAACGGGGCAGGTGTCTAAAACTTGTTTTGCATAAGTAGGGTGCCCACAAGAACTCAAGGCCGCATCTCAATTCCCCCATGGATTCCTCCCCACACAGTATTTCTTTCATTTTCCCCTCCCCCTGGCAGCCCCCATAGCAAAGGGGGTCTGATGTCTCAAAGGCAACCAGCCTAGACCAACCTGAAGAGGAAGAAGAGCTTGTAAATGGTTTATTATTCTGCCTCTAAGCTGGTCCTAGTACAATTTTAGAAGGTGTGTCACATTTTTACAGTCTGGCAAAGCATTTTAAGATATGGGACAATCCCATCATGGAGTAAAGGGTTCACCATCTGCCATGGGAATCACCAATCCCTTTAATTTTTTTGTTCTTTCAACTGGTTTTTTTTGAAACTGTGTTGAAGCAGCTATGAGCGAACCTTCCGTATACTGAATGAATCACCTTGAATGGCTAGATTTGAGTCCAGTAGCACCTTAGAGACCAACAAGATTTTTGGGGTATAAACTTGTGAGCATTTATAAGCTGCCATACCTGATGAAGGGAGCTTTGACTCTGGACAGCTTATACCCTGAAAAATGTGTTGGTCTCTAAGGTGCCACTGGACTCGAATCTAAGTTCTGAAGAAGTGAGCAGTGACTCTCGAAAGCTCCTACCCGGCCACAGATTTTGTTGGTCTTTAAGGTGCTCCTGGACTCTTGCTCTTTTCTACTGCTACAGACAGACAAACAGGGCTACCCATCACGGTCGAATCTAGCTGTCCTACTGCAGACCAACATGGCTCTGAAACGATCCCCTTGAATGGACAATTCAGAGACTTCAGTCACGTTCAGGAAAACTGTGATTCCGAGACTGGATCATATGATGGAATATTAAGACTGCCACCAGTTTGTACTTTAGGTGGCAAGGAGGTTTGGGGAGGGATTATAAATTATGTGCCATACCATTGATAGAAATAGTGTCGCATTTATAAAGTTCAGAGTTTCTTTCATGCTTCAAAAATACCCAAAAAAGCCCTGTTTTGTTTTATTTATTTATAATAACAATTGATTGGCACAGTAATGAGATAATACGGAGAACAAGAAAAACTGTGAAAAAGTGACGCTTAATATATGTCTTTAAAGAATCATAGAAAAGTGAACAAAAATAATATACATAATCATAGAAAAATATATTGACGGTGATCTCCGGAATGTCTTGCCGTTTCGAAGGAAGATCTTCTGAACAAAGAAGATTTTCAATAATCATAACAGCTGTAATGTATAACAACAAGCCTTTATTACGGTCATAGACCAGTATAATAGAAGACAGATAAGTACAGATAAGGGAGCAATAAAATTATAAAATATTATGGCATCTAAAATTATAAATCTAAAAGTGTTAAAATACAGACATGATAAAATCAATATTAAGATCAATCATCTTAGCCCATGGCAGGTTCTACTATACATTACAGCTGTTATGATTATTGAAAATCTTCTTTGATAATTGTGAGACGTCACCAGAGGATATGAACTATGGAGAGACAGTTTTTGTCCCACATCTTTGTTCAGAAGAAGATCTTCCTTCGAAACGGCAAGACATTCCGGAGATCACCGTCAATATATTTTTCTATGATTATGTATATTATTTTTGTTCACTTTTCTATGATTCTTTAAAGAATCATAGAAATATTAAGCGTCACTTTTTCACAGTTTTTCTTGTTCTCCGTGTTGTTTTATTTATTTGTCATTCAAGCGTGAAAGGGAAAGCCGCAGAGGAACAGGAAAGGCCTCTGATGCTCCTGTGACATAAAATACAATCCTCCCAGAGAATCAACCTTATTTAACGATATCGATTTCTTTTTTCAGGCCATGGAGTTGTGTCTGCATTTTAGAAACCTTTGACAGATTCAAGGGGTTTTTTTTTCTTATTTAAAATAATTAAAACTGCTAAAATCTTCACCTAAAAAACATTCTCCCTCTCTTCCCAAGGCCGGCAGCCTGACACCAAGACCCTTAATCTGGAGACTGCGGGTGTGAAAATTAACTCTGCAGCGGGAAAGATCATTGTTGATGCAAGCGAAGCCACTTCTGTACCTCACATTTATGCTGTCGGAGACATTACAGAGGTAGGCGGCTTCATAAACTGTTTTACAATAACAGGAAACCTTACTTTGTTCCTGATTAATAACCAGTGCCCGGCTGTTGTCGTGCTGTAATATATATCGATGTTTAGATCTTTTCTTTTCTTTTTTCATTTTTGAGACCCACAGAGTTTATATACGAGACACCCAGAGCTGTAATTTCCTTCAGGCAAAAAACCCCTTCTGCATTGGCGATTATTACTGATGTTTATCAAGCTACCTAACGTCTGCCCACAGCTGATGATGATGCCTTGTTGTCTGTCCAAGAGAGATCTGTGAAATAAGTAGGTTTTGCCACCCACTGAAGTCACATTTACGGACAAGCGACTTCCAGGGCTTGAGTATGCTGGAAATGTAAATACCAGATCAAGCGGGTGAGGGGCAGTAGGCCAAAAGTCACATGGTGCCACTTTGCAGCAGATCCCAGGATGCAGCTTCTTCAGCAACTAAAATGGCTTGTTGGCTCTATTCGATAATTGCATAAGCCTTGAGTAAAACTGTGTTCTGTGCACCGTAGCAACCGTGCACATTTCAGGAACAGCATTGGCTTGTGTGATTGGAAGCCAAGATTCCCGTTCCCACCACCAAACACTGCTGGAGGAGGAAAATATGGTTCCTTTACCAGAGGCTGCTAGGAAAAGGCAGGTGGAGATGCTGGCTGCAGTCCTCTGCAATTGTGGACTGCAGGTACTGCAATTGCAGCTGTGGACTGTATGGATAAGGGAAACTGGTGCTGGCAAGCGATGTCATCACCTTGCAGGATTTTGCAATCCATTCAACAGCTGCACGCCTGCATCGTGCTGCAGCCACAACCCAGGTATCTCTGCCACCAGCTCCTAATACCCCTTCCCAGGAGGGCTTCCACATCCCCATCCCCCTTCATCAGCACTCAGTGGTGGGAGTGGGGATCTTCCCGGCAACCCCCTTTCTTGCCAGCACTGCTGTTCCGAAGGGCTTACAGGGAAAATGGAATAATGCACGCTCTGGTGTCTTTCTGGGGGCCACGGTGGCTCAGAGACTAAGATGCTGAGCTGCGGACCGGAAGGTCTGCAGTTCAGCAGTTCGAGACCCGAATGCCGCATGATGGAGTGAGCTCCCATCTCTGGCCCCAGCTCCTACCAACCTAGCAGTCCAAAAGCAAGAAATTGCAAGTAGATAAATAGGTACCGCTTCGGTGGGAAGGTAGCGGCGTTCTGTGTGCCTTGGCATTTAGTCATGACTGCAGAGAAGTCTTCGGACAGCGCTGGCTCTTCGGCTTGGAAACAGAGATGAGCACTGCCCCCCTAGAGTCGGATTCGACTGGCTTTCGAGCAAGGGAAACCTTTACCTTTAGTGTCTTGCTAGGCCACTACTTCAACTTTTTTTCATGGGAGACATGTAATCTAAATGTTGATGAAAAGTCTCAAACCATTCCGATCAACAATTATCAGACTGTCCTGTGCAAGAGTGCAAAGGGAGTGTTTGCGTCAACTGTGTTTTTCAAGGAAGTATTACAGCCATTGTTTGAAAAACTGAGCTTTTATCTTTGGGGGATGTTTTAGTAATTAGCTGGGCTTTATGGAGCACAAGCCAGAGGCTTTTGCAATTTTATCTCCCACTCCGATCTCTTGTTCAGTTCTGGAATGCCAAAATAACATCTGCATTTCCTCTTACAGAAGTGACTGGCAGCTGCCTTTCAGGCAAACATGAAGGTGCGGGGATGGGGGTGGTGGTGGCATCTTTCAGGTGGCAAATGACATTTACAGGTCTTGAAAGTAAGAATGCTAGTTTGGGAAAGCCATAGAAAGAGCTGGACAGACGATCTTTATGTGTTTAAGCCCATGGATCGTTACAAAACTGTGGCCTGCAGGGAGAGGACGCAGAAGGTAAAGGCAGGCAGTCTTCTGAAATTGGTCATAATATGTGAGTTTGGGACCACGATATCCAAAGGACTGTTTTCTCCAACATAACTTCAGTGTTCAAAGAGGTTCATGTAACGGCTTTGCTTACTACCATGGTAGAAGGTTCCAAAGGGTTCAAGATATGATGGGGCTTTTCAGTGGCAGTGCCAAGACTGTGGAATATCCTCCCCCCGGACACAAGTGGCACCCTCCCTTGTGGCTTTTAGGAAAGTGGTGAAGCCCTTCTGTATAAACAGAAGCCCTTCTGTATAGGTTAGCTTCAGTGCCTTTGTTGTGGGATTGATCTTAGATCTGATGGTGTTAAACTGTTCTTCCGTGTTTTCTATGTGATTTTTGAAATTTTGTCTCTGTTTTAAATGGCATGTTCAAAGAGGTGTAGTGGTTAGAATTTCAGCCTAGGACCTGGGAGGCCCAGGTTTAAATCCCTACTGGGATTCAAGGCAGCTAATCAAACTAGATGAAAAACGTATTATACGGAAACATTGCAAGTCACTGAGGGGCCCTTGAAAAGCAATAAATATAGTCTTAGGCTTAAGGCTTGGTGCCTGGGATGCTGGACAATATTTTGGAGTCCACTGTAATCCTCTGTGCTCTTCGTAAATTCTCAGGGATCCCTTACAGACTCTTGGCAATGCCTTCTGACTTTATTAAAGGACTTAGGGTGATCTCTTCCCCCCCTGTAATTTCAGTCATTTGAGAAGAATTCTTTGTATCACCAGTGCAGAGAAGATGCATTGAAGGAGGAGCTATAGAAGTCAAGTCACAGTTGTGAAAAGTTTAGTAACAAGATATATAAGTGGGGAACCCACCAGGACTTGCTGTGGGCATCTCATTTTTACTTCCCCCACTATTTCTTCTTTTCTTTTCCTTTAGCCTCTCTCCTTTCCCTGCTTCCTTGTTTCCTCCTCACCCACCAACCAGCCTATTTTTTTCCTCTTCTCCACATCCTCAGCTTTCCCTCCTTCCCTCCCCCTGGCAGCCTCTTCTTAGGAAAATTCTGTGCAGTACTGGCAGCTCTGCTGGGCCCAGCTGTGGGCAACCCACAAGGACTTGTACGGGACACCTCACTTTCCCCTGCATCCCCCTCCCTGTACTATGTTTCCCTCCACCAGGCAGCCTCCATATCTTCATCTTTCCCTGCTTCCTTTTCTCCTTTCCATTTACCAACCTTTTATCACCCCCCCCCATTTCCAGTTATATTTTTTAATTATTGAATTCATGTATACCCTGCCTTTTTCCAAAATGTGGACCGACAGCCACTTGCATCATTCTACATCCTTCCATTTTTATCACAATAACAGCTTTGTGAGATAGGTTAGACCGAGAATCGGTGACTAGTCCAGGATCGTCCAGCAAGCTTCAATGGGGACCTTTGAGGTGCTGCCACTGCTCCCCCCCTTCTGTCCTCCCATCTTTTTCAAGCCGATAGAGATATTTCATAGATCATCAGTGAAAGAAAACCTTTTAAAAATGTTTCATCGATGGCACTTAACTCCAGCGGTATTAGCTAGATGCTACCCTAATCTGTCGGGCAGATGCTGGAAGTGCAAAGTGGAAAAGGGGACCTATTTTCACGCTTGGTGGTCATGTAAAATATCACAAAGGTACAGGAAAGAAATTTACGGAATTATTGTTCAGATGACTATGTTGAGAATTCCATATGAGCCAGAGATATTTTTGCTAAATATTATGCCTGACAATTTAAAAAAGGCAGATGTACACTTGATTACGCATCTGCTCACGGCAGCCAGGATTCTGTTTGCAAAATACTGGAAACAGGATGATATACCATCTAGAGAGGAATTTATAGTCAAAGCGACTGAAATAGCTGAATTGGATAATCTGACATTGAAACTCCAAGGGAAGGATGATGATGTGTATGACAATATCTGGTTAAAACTTTACAGTTGGTTACAGAAGAATGTCTAGATTATTCGATAGGCTCAAAGGCATTACTGTTCACAGTAGAGACATAAATTATGTTATGGAATCCATGTTTGTTTGTTTTGTTTTGTTATAAATACTAATAAAGAGTATTAAAAAAAGAGAGAGAGAGATATTTTGTCGTCTGTTCTCAGGGTCGCCCTGAACTAACACCGACTGCAATCGCTGCGGGGAAACTGCTGGCTCGGCGTTTGTTTGGCCAGTCGAAAGAACTAATGGATTATGACAATGTGAGTATTTAGCTTTTCCTTCCATAGCCTTTTAAAATGACTCGTTGCAAAGATCACAAACTGCCACAGCTCTGCATGGGCAGGATCATAATTTCTCTTTCCTCTTTCTTTTTTACTTGATTTGACATCTGATTCAACGGGGTGGGCGGAAGAATTGCTGACTGCGCTTATTTGCTCTGGTATCAGCAGAACTCAAAACGTGTTTTTTCCTTTTTTAAAAGTTCTTAATGTCAGTCGTTGCAGCTTGATGTTTAGAAAGTGCTCCCACCTGGGAAGCTGCATGCAGAATCTTTGCTCTGCCTGGAGTTTGCTTGGGTGGGCTTGAATGAAGCTGACTATTTCGTAACCTTCGATCTCCGCCAGAGAAAGATTCGACGCTGACCAGCACAACTTATGGAGGAACTGTTTTATTCAAGGTATAAGCTTATACCTTGAATAAAACTTTGTTGATCTTAGAGGTGCCCCTGGACTCAAACTTTATTCTGCTGCTTCAGGCCAACATGGCTACCCACCTGAATTTATGGAGAAACTGACACTAAGCAAGGAAGTGAGAGGGCATTATAGTCTTTTATTTTGAGAGTAACCACGTGGTTGTATGTTTGTAGGTACCTACTACTGTTTTCACACCCCTTGAATATGGATGTGTTGGTCTCTCAGAAGAACAAGCTTCAAGCCATTTGGGGCCAGATAACGTAGAGGTATGCTTGACCCCTTGTTGGCATGGTCACAGACTGGAAGAGTTGAGCAGCCATCTTGATGGAGTAGAATTAGAGAGACCCGAGTTCGAATCTACACAACATGAAGCTTACAAGGCGTGCTTGAGCCAGTCATTCTCTTAGTGCCGCCTACCATCCAGGGCCAGTTGGGGAAGAAGAGGAACCATGCATGCTGTCATAAGCTTCTCAGAGAAACGGTGGGATAAATATGTGTAGATATATAGCTCTTGCTCTGCTGTTATGTGTAGCCAAGCTAGGCTGGGCCTTGCAGTTGTTCAAGGAAGTGGGTGAGGCTGGGATCTATAAAATCAAGCAGCACATCAAGTGAGCAAGGCAGGTTTCTCACACACACTCTGCCAGGAGTAG
>NW_015165249.1:809567-816222 GCF_001447785.1 Gekko japonicus
TCCAGCACTGGGCAACAGAAGTAAATTTCAGACGTTGACCAGCTTCTTCTCTTAGATGGGAGGAGCTTGTTACACAATTCTTTGGACCCTACTTTGCCGGTTTTGTACGTGTGTTTTTTGAGGGGGTGGGGTATGTTTTTGTCTGGCATTTAGAATTCCGAAGAACATTAAGTGAAATAGTGTCATTTTGCTTTACAAGTACTGCACTGAGTGAGTTGGATGGTGGCCACTTGTAAGGATAAACATGGTTGCAGGCCCAAGATAGATCTGTTGGAAACTAGTGATTTATTTTTATGTTGTTTCCGTATAAGATTTTTTAATTCCATCTTTTAATATGAGTTTCCAAAGCAGTGTATAAAGCAAAAAGGCAATAATCCAATCATAAAACATACAAATATCATAAAATGTACAAATATGGTAAAAACAGTTAAAATAACACACACGTGTGCATGTATATATACATATACGTGTGTGTGTATAAATAATATGTGTGTGCGTGTATAAGCAAAACAATGAATACTAAAGTGAAGAGGACATTAGAAAGGTAGTGTGAGCAGACTCGACTTCTGAAAGTGCAGCATAAAGAGAAGGTCTTGACTGTGGCTTCTGGGAATATAGTGTGAAAGAAGGTGGGGGGGCAGCAGTATAACTAAGATACAGACTACACAAATACTGCAAGAAGTGCATGCAATTAACAACAATTGTAAGAATCGGTTGACTCTTGTTGTTGAACTTCAAGCTGTTTTAATCTTTCTGTTTTTCAACAGACGAACTTCCCCGGAGTTTTACCGCTCGTTTCGACACATTCTTTCTCAACGTAACGGTTCCTATCAAACATAATTTAGACTCAATACAGGGAACTCTCCAGCCATAACATACAAAGAGATTTTCAAAAAGAGAATACGTACAGTTTTGCATCCTTACAATATCTGACATTGTAGGGACAGGATTCTTACAATTGTTGTTAATTGCATGCACTTCTTGCAGTATTTGTGTAGTCTGCTTCTGGGAATATGGCAGACAGGGAGCCAGGTTCGAATCCTCACCCTGCCATGGAAGCTCTCTGGGTGGCCTAGGGTGAGTCACTAGTTCTAACACTACCTCAGGACACGATGGCTGTGAGGATAACACGGGAGGACAAGAGAATGATGCTGTAAGCTGTCTGAGGTCCTGTTAGGGGAGAACAGGATACAAATAAAAAGCCCTGCAGTACATGGTTGCCGAGGCAATATTTTCAAGAGATAATATTTCCTCCTTGTATAAAACTGCATCTAGGCCTCTGTGTCTCCAAGTGGCTTTTGGCAAAGCCAATATCAAACTATTAACCGTGATTATCAGAATACTAATTGCAAGGATTCTTTGTTTCATATTCCTCTCAATCAGGTGTACCATGCATTTTATAAGCCCTTGGAATTTTACGTGCCTGGAAGAGATGCTGCCCAGTGTTACATAAAAGTAAGTGTTGCTAATGTTGATCCTTAATGCTTTCTATCCTTGATCGGCAACTTGTTTTGCAAGAGGGCTACTCGTCAGTACAAAGGTTGGCCCAAAGCCTCAATTTTAATCCCTCCCCCCCGCCTCCACACTGCTTGCTATCAGACCAGGGGCAATGCTCATTACCAGTGTTCCCTCTAAGCTGAGTTAGTGTGAGCCAACTCACAGTTTTTTAGCCTCCGGCTCACACATTTTTGTCTCCGCTCAGGAAGGGATGGCTCCAGAGCAAACTAAGTTATACAGCAGCCAAATCGCTCGCACAACTTTAATGGCCAGCAGCTCACAAAGTAGAATTTTTGCTCACCAGACTCCACAGCTTAGAGGGAACCTTGCTCATTACCCCCCTGTTTACCACTGGCTGCTGGTGCAGATGACATCCCTGGGATCTGGGACAGAATAATATCTCAGTGGCACCTTCATTTAGAGGATCTCTCAGTTAATTGGACTGGGGAAGTCCCTCTGTCCCTCTGAGTGCAGCTGCCAGTCAGAGAAGGCAACACCGGTAAAAGGCAGGCTCCATATATGTTCACAAGTTGCAAAGAAACAAAACCCAACCAGCTTTCTTTGGAGAGTTGGGTTTTAACTGGGTTGTACAGCATCTGTTTTTTTAATGCTGGTTGTCCCAGGATTAAACCACAGCATTTCCAGTTAAATGGGTTAAGTCACAGGACATTTGCTTGAGACCTTGAGAAGCCATTGCCAGTCCAAAGTAATAGAGCAGGGGTGTCGAACTCATTTGTTATGAGGGCCAGATCTGACATGAGACCTTGTTGGGCCGGGCCATGTGTGTCATAAAATGTAATGCAAGGTAGTGGAGATATAAACTTTATAAAGGACACAAACACAAAGTGTTTTTTTTTACTTAAAATAAAAACATGCTTAAAACCTTAGCTCTGTAAGCTGCAAACCTACTTTTCATTTATTGACATTCACCACAGAAATCTCATGCTCAGAGTTCTGAGTCTAGGACCCAGGTTAAAACATGAAATTGCTGGGTGATTAAGAGAGTGTGGCAAAGCAAGCTATGATGCAGCAGCAGCAGCAGAACTGGAAGCAGGAGATGGCCAGTTCTACTGCGGGCCTAAGGAAGCCCTCCGGGGGCCTTATCTGGCCCCCGGGCCGCATGTTTTTGACACCCCTGTAATAGAGGATAGTGGTCTGATTCTATACAAGGCAATTATTTCCATACAGACATAAGGAGAGCCCTGCTGGATCAGACCAGTGGTCCGTCTAGTCCAGCCTCCTGACTCCTACAGTGGCCAACATGACTCAATATTGTTTTGAAAATACTAACTTGCAGGTAGCCTTTTTTTTCCTCAGAACTGATGGAATCAGTTTCCAGTTATTTATTATGTTATTAGGTGTTTATATCACACAGTTTGTTTCATTGTTCACCAGTCGTTCTCCGGTTGTGCAATTCAGTCCTTTTTCATTATTTGTATTCATGACACTGTTCTTAGTGCTCTGCTCTAGTTTTGTAACCCAGCCCTGTTCACTGTGGGTTGTATGTTTTCTGGTTTTTTGTTTTTTTAATGTTCTTAGTGCGTTGTTTTAAACTGTGGAATCATCTTCCGTGCCGGTGAGAAAGGTGGACTAGAAATGAAGTATATAAAATTAAACATTTCTCCGCTACCTTGTCCTCGAGGCAGCTTGTGACGTGATCATAGAATCATAAGAGTTGGAAGGGACCTCCAGGGTCATCTAGTCCAACCCCCCCGCACAATGCAGGAAATTCACAAATGCCTCCCCCCCAAACCCCCAGTGACCTCTGTTCCATGCCCAGAAGATGGGAGGGGGACCCTACAGGATCCCTGGGGACCAAACTGGCCTGGAGAAAAATTGCTTCCTGACCCCAAAGTGGTGATCAGCATTTCCCTGGGCATGTAAGAAAGGGCCACCAGAACTAAGCACCGACGCAACCCTTCCTGCCCCCCCTCTCATGATCAGCCTAAGTTCACATAATAAAATCAAATAAAAAATGAAATCACCGACAGCTTCAATTTGTTTAAGGCATCACAGCAAATATTAAAGATGGGGAACTGACAGGTTTACCATGTTGACTCTACAGAGCTCTGCTTTGTCAAGAACATAACAAAAGCGGCAAAGTGTTAATTAATTACCCACCGACAACTTTGTTGTTTCCATTATAGTATAGCTTTTTTTTTTTTTTAAAGGGAAAAGCAATAATCCTTGGGATGCATCCAGTGAGCCATACCTAGACAATGCTGCACAATCATGAAATCGTAGTGCATATCTAACCCTGTGCATGAGAGCACTTTGTAAGCAAGTTACATTATAGAATGTTCCAGAGGGTACCTGTCTTGGTTGGCAGTAGAAGAGCTGGACCTTTCACTCTCGAAAGCCCATACCCCCAAAACCTTGTCATTCTCTGAGGTTGTTCTCTGCTACTGAATTCGAATCTAGCTCTTCATTGTTCAATGTGTTTTGCATGGCCCTGATTTAATCCGTTGCCCTCTCTTGTTTCTTTCCTCTCTTTCCCATGGATTAATTTCAGATGGTATGTTCACGTGCACATGAACAGCGAATCCTTGGCCTTCATTTCATCGGTCCAAATGCCGGCGAAGTTATTCAAGGATTTGCCCTTGGAATCAAGTAAGTAATAAAGAATGGGGGGGGGGAGACGACTCTAAGGCTCGCTCTTTTATGTTACTGTAAGATTATGAAAGATAGTGGCTTAATTTTGGCAAGGCTAAAAAAAAAAGGAACAAATGTTTTAGGTTTCTTTTATGTATCACTTCCTATATTTTCATTAAAATATGGCTGTTCTTTATTAATAAGTACCAGGCTTAGTGACGGACATACCAGATTTTTGTATTTATATTTATGAAATATGTTGCTTGGCAAACCCTGCTGTTGAACATCTCCCCCCCCATCAAATTCACCATGCAGCTGTTAACCCTTCAAAAAGGCAACAAAGGGAAAGCTCTCCCAGCTTTTCTGTTCCCCAGATAAAAAATGATCATCGGAACATTCAGAAGCTTTCCTTTTAAACCGACAGACAGAAAACGGGATGAAAGGCTTGTTTTGATTATGTTTTGTGGGAAGGCCTCTCTTTTAAAAGGCGCGGTCATCAAAGCTTCATACGGAAAGCTCAGAAGAGGTTCCCCCCCCCCTCATTAGAGCTGCATGGATCTTTGAGATGAGAGTGACTAGAAGTCCAAAGGGGTGGGGGGGACACGATAGAAACTTCTGTGGTTCAAAACGGTTAAGTGGGTTGACTGTGCCCCATCACCTGCTGCAATGCCAGTTTGGTGCCTGTAGAATTTATGCAACTCCAGCGTGGTCTTCACGCTTGCAGACTGGGGATGCTAATCTGGGAAGAAGAGCAAGCAGCATCCAGTGGCCGAGTGGGAAATGGAACCAAAGGAGGCTGAATACCAAAAGGGTTGAGTTGGTGCAGAGCTGATGAGCAAACTCTTTTAAGTATTTGAAGGCCTGTCCCTTAGAGGGCGATGGCGAACCTAAACAGCATGATAAAAAGTAGAGACATCCCCCTGCCAATAAAAGTCCGCATGGTCAAAGCAATGGTATTCCCAGTAGTCATGTATGGCTGCAAGAGTTGGACTATAAGGAAGGCCGAGAGCCGAAGAATAGATTCTTTCGAACTATGGTGCTGGAGAAGACTCTTGAGAGTCCCTTGGACTGCAAGAAGAACAAATCAGTCAATCCTCAAAGAAATCAACCCTGACTGTTCCCTGGAAGGCCAGATAATGAAACTGAAGCTCAAATACTTTGGCCACCCAATGAGAAGGGAGCACTCCCTGGAGAAGACCCTGATGCTTGGAAAGATTGAAGGTCAAAGAAGACGGGGACGGCAAAGGATGAGATGGTTAGACAGTGTCATAGACGCAACGAACATGAAACTGAGCCAACTTCAGAGGACGGCGGAAGACAGGAAGGCCTGGCGTGATCTGGTCCATGGGGTCGCGAAGAGTCGGACTCGACTGTGCGACTGAACAACAACAACCCTTAGAGGAGGGCAGGGAGCTGCTCCTGTTGGCAGCAGAGGAGAGGACTCGCAATCATGGGTTTAATTTAAAGGCGGGATATTAGGAAAAACTTTTTGACAGTGAGAGTTGTGCAACAGTGGAATCAGCTGCCTCGGGAGGCGGTGAACTCCCCCTCTGTGGCAGTCTTCAAGCAGCAGCTGGACAAACACTCCTCAGGGATGCTCTCTCGGGTGAACCTGCACTGAGCAGGGGGTTGGACTAGATGGCCTGGATGGCCCCTCCCAACTCTGTGATTCTATGATTCTATGAAACACAAAGCTACCCCGCAATGCCAGTGTGGCGAAATGACCGATTTGGGCATACTGTAACACTGGGAAGAGAAAGTTTAAGCCTGTCATGCAGGATAGGTCCATAAGTGGGTGTTAGCCACGATGGGTAGATAGAACCTCCTTGTGCAGAGGCAGTATACCTCTGAATGACAGCTGCTGGGGTGGGAGCAACAATTTGGCCTCTGTGCTGTGTTTGTAAGTGTTCCGGGGGCATCTCGTTGGCCAGTGTGGGAGACAGGACGCCGGACTAGATAGACCATTGGTCTCATCCAGCGTGGCTCCTCTCCCAGGGCCCTTGCTTGTAAACATTTGGCACTTCTTGGTTTAAAGAGCCAGAGATAATATACGAGTGGATCAGAGCCAGCATGGTGTCATGGTTAGAGAGACTGAGACTGAAGAGAGGTTCAGATCCTTGCTGAGCCATGAAACTCACTGGGTGAGGCTCATCGGGTCGCACCCTTGCTATCTCACTGTAACCTACTTCACAGGGGTGTTGTGGGGATAAAGAAAGGGGAAACATGTATGCCACCAGTGTTCCCTCTAAGCTGAGTTAGTGTGAGTTGGCTCACAGTTTTTTAGCCTCTAGCTCACACTTGGCAGTCTTAGGGCTGCCAAGCCGCGGCGGGGGATCCGTGCGTCTTCACAGGATCCCTGCCGCGGGGGACAGTGATACGCGTTGCACCGCCGTCGCCAGGATGTGACGCTATGCGTCGCTCTGGCAACGGGGCTGTTTGGAGTCCCGTTGCCAGAGCGACGTGTAGCGTCACATCCTGGCGATTGCAGTGCAACGCGTATCGCTGTCCCCCGCGGCAGGGATCCTGTGAAGACGCACGGATCCCCTGCCGTGGCTTGGGAGCCCTC